>NC_051180.1:124010390-124130390 GCF_013339695.2 Rhipicephalus sanguineus | reverse complement strand
TTAAATTTGCAAGCAATTTTATACAAACTTTGGTTTATTCTGTTTCTTTGTAGCTGCTACTGCATCTGCTGTTCCGTACAGGTACTCCTGTTTTCTGGTAGATGATTATGGCAGGGGGCATCGCGTTCTAGCGGCGCTTAGTCAGTGGTATACAAAGTCACGTGTTGACACACTGCGGAATTACTAACGCTGACTACACCTTTACTCGCAACCGACCACTTAATTTTCTCAAATGCCTTCCACGTACGGCCACACCGGAAAGGTCGCGGCAGTCGGCACACACTCGAGAAACCTCGAAGCAATGCATAGCGGACAGGGGGACGATGAGAAGGCGCCGCAGGGTTGGGATCGGTGGGCCGTGTACGGTCTGCCATCAGCGGTGCACGTGGGGGCCGTGAAGAAGACCGAACCTTCGGGCGCCGGCGTGGTTCCCGAGAGCGCGGCATCGCCCCGTACCTCAAGGCGGTCCCATTGTCTCAGAGCTCATCCGCAGACACTCCACCCTTTCAACGCAAACGCGGCGAGCAAACAAGAGGGGCGAGCCAAGACGGCGGCACACGTCGCGCATTCACGAAAGGGAAGAGAGCTGCGCGTTCCCATCCTCGGTGATGGTGGCAGTGCTCTCCGGCGATGTTTGA
Source organism: Rhipicephalus sanguineus (assembly GCF_013339695.2). NCBI lineage: Eukaryota > Metazoa > Arthropoda > Arachnida > Ixodida > Ixodidae > Rhipicephalus > Rhipicephalus sanguineus. The sequence continues at coordinate 124,129,752 of NC_051180.1, read as the reverse complement.
GTGTCCGGTCATACTCGAGTGGGGGAGCCTGTTTAAACGGCCCCCGCCGCTCGGTTTTCGAGACAACAAACGAGACGCTGGGAACAAGCGAAGTCGATGGGAGCGGCAGCGGTGTCGGCGACGAAGCATGCCTCGCGGGCTTCGCCGCGGAACAGTGATCGGCGCCTACTTCCTACCCTGTACCCCCCCCCCCCCACACACACAGACATACATTAATCTACAGCCTCCGTATGGTTCTTTTATAGACGAACTGCGTCCTTCGGACTGTCTCCATAAATAAACAGGAGCAGTTTATCTCGCATGTGCGATTACCATATGCATCCCTGGAACTAATTGAAGAGATAAGGGAAAGTGCTACACCAGAATCTTTAATATCTGGTACAAAGACCTGCCTTGTATGACCCAGGTGTCTTACATTGGAAGTTTGTCGACTGGACTAACGACTCCCAGGGTCCCTTATGCATTCTCCTAAGACGACTCGAAGGCGAATGTCATCTTTTTCTTCTCAGTCGATGCGTCGATCATCGCCCCCCCCCCCCCCACCTCCCCGAGAGCTCTCTGGACCTAACGTGGTTAGCACTGCCGTCGTGATCGGCCACCCTTTGACCAAGCGAAGGTGTCATGTGATGACGCCATGATGACGTTACAAATTTAGGTGATCTGTACCCTCACGATGTCTTCTCATGGTGCATGATGGTCATGCTGTGATGGGACCATGGTCGTGCCATGGTCCCATCACGTGATGATGATTTTTTGCATCACTCATGTTGACGCTTTCGTACTCGTATAGCGCAGCTCCGTTTGAGCATGAAGGAAAGAGGCAACAGCGGAGAAGGAAACACAGGCAACAGGATGGGGTGTTGCCTCCGCTGTTGCCTCTTTCCTTCATGCTCAAACTGAGCTGCGCTATACGAGTACGATATTGTAATGCACCAACTTGCCCAATACTTGTCATGTTGACGCCGACGCCACCGACGCTCGATTTTCGCGTTTGATGAGGCATCTAAGCTTCCGCCTTAATAAAAGAAAAAAAAAACGAAGACGAAAGAAATGCTGCGTGTCCGACATTCCGTGCTTTCCAGTATTCCTGAAAAAGCATTTGTGCCACATGGAATGACGTCAGCTTGAGAGATAATCGAATTCGCGCAAGCAAACCTCCAGACAGAACTGGCGATAGAGGCCTCGCCGCTTCAATATCGACGCTGTGGGTAACGAAGTAAGTTTTAAAAATGTTCCACCTCCGTTTTCTTGCGAAGATGGATGAAGCTGTTGATTTGTTTAGCGTGAAAACCAGCGACGACCTAGGTAATGTGATTTGAGCGTCCACAAAGTGAGCTATAGGGGCTGTCGCTTCACAGGAACGTTCAAAGTTCGTGTAATAGCGAAGATAAATTAGTGTTTAAGATAGATAGATAGATAGATAGATAGATAGATAGATAGATAGATAGATAGATAGATAGATAGATAGATAGATAGATAGATAGATAGATAGATAGATAGATAGATAGATAGATAGATAGATAGATAGATAGATAGATAGATAGATAGATAGACAGACAGACAGACAGACAGACAGACAGATAGATAGATAGATAGATAGATAGATAGATAGATAGATAGATAGATAGATAGATAGATAGATAGATAGATAGATAGATAGATAGATAGATAGATAGATAGATAGATAGATAGATAGATAGATAGATAGATAGATAGATAGATAGATAGATAGATAGATAGATAGATAGAAATGCTCAAAGTGCCCTGGGTTCACTAAGAAATGCTTTGCATTTAAAACTATGACTAGCGTCACTACTGAGATACTCATCCATAAATGTGCTGCCGATTACAGTCATCCTGTTCCACTCAACATTTTCTCGAGGACGACAGCCAAGTAGTTACTTCCCTGGAAAAATCTGGGGACGGATACCTGCTAGGCTCAGCTATAGAATCTTTTAGAGGAGAACACGTCTTCGTTACTCTAAATCTTCACTTTTAAACGCACATTTTATTCGCTTCTACTGCACTGCTAATTACCACTGAGAATACACCACCGCCACCAAACCACTTAGCAGGTAAGGAGCACGAGGACAGGGGCACGATTCGCGGACACGGTTGAGATGTGTACTTACGATCACGTGCAAGCTAAAGACACCTAGGCGATCAAAATCAATCTGGTGGCCCCCGCTACGGCGCGCCTCATTATTGTATCACAGTTTTTCGCACGTAAAACCACAGAATGCATTCATTATTTTACCGCCAACACTTACCATATGGTCTGGGCCTGCCAACTCAACCCAAAATAAACCGCAATCCCCAACCTCTCCAAACAGGACTGGGAGGCGACCCTGTTCAATAGCCCAGGACTAGAGGAACAGCGAACTCTGGTCCAGCGGGCTCGGGCAGCAGCTTCGACCAATGACGTCCCGGACTACGGATGTCGACCAGCCCGTTGGGGTCAATGGGTATATATAGCATCACTTGCTTCAATAAAGATTTCTACTGCTGCTGCTGCTGCTGCCAACACATGCCGATGCTCTGGAACGACGCTTTTATTTTACCACTCCTGCGCAAGCCATAGGATATATTATCCAGGCTAAATTATTGTCGCACGGGATCCTAGCGTCTCTCATGATCACATCAAGTGTACAATAATTCACGCGAGAGGCTGCTAAGAACTCCGCAGCATTTTCTTTATTTGCACGCTCATGTGAGAGACATTCAGCTATGTAAACACCTCCCCCATAATAACTGTGCCGGAATTACGCAAGAAAAAACAAAACAGTGCGGGAGGACATGTGCAACACCAGGTAACCAAATGACACAGCATAAATTGGGAGCATGCTTAAGAGCGTCGTTTTCGCGTGAGGTAGCCCTGAGAACCGCAGAACGTAAACCAGAGTTGGGCATCAGCATTCATTCTCGAATACGGACGGACACGTGCCGGAACAAGAAACGCGCCCTTTTACGCGGTAACACTACTCCGCTTAACGTACAGAACATTAAACAAAAAGAAAACGCGAACGGAGAGCGACAATTTTCCACATTTAGCGCACATCTACATCCGACTAACACTACGGCTGCTGACGCCTCTCATTAACGCCGTATGTCTCCTCGCGAAAAGGGTTTTATGGCAGTCTGAAAAGAAAGACCGCGAGAAAGCAAGGCTCGCTACGGTGGCCGGTCTTTCGCCTCCATCTGCACTGCGGAGAACATGCGCACTACCGCGTGCCTTATACTGATTCGGTGGAATTTACCGGCATAAGCTTCCGTCCCTGATATTAGGACCTATTACGTTTGGAGGAAGGGCTAAAAAGAAACTTCACCGACGGTCCCCCGGCCTAGTCCCTCGCCGCGGCCTCGTTTCTTACGTCGTTTTCGTTTGCTTTTTTATCTCTCTCATTATGACCTTTCTTTTTTTTTTTTTCTTTTCTCTCACTCGTACCCATCCGGCGTAATCCGCTGTCGCCGCGCCGGCCTCATGCATATGAAAAACTGTCGGCTGCGCCCGAAGAGGGGGAGCTCTTGTGACGGAACGGAATAAAGGTCTGTGCTGAGAGGACGGCAGAGGCCGTCGCCTCCGCCACTTCCGCCGGCGTGGCTTGTTGAGAAACGGCTCAGCTATCGGGGAGGATGGAGCGCGATTAGAGGAGAGAAGAGCATGCGAGTGCGCACTTCTATTTCGGGTGTCCGCACCGTCTGATGGCAGTCGGTGCACGGGTCCCCCGAGCCCAGACCCATGCGAGTCCATCGGCCCTTCTGTGCGTTTCCATTAGTTTGTTCGCTTTGACTTTTTTTTTTTGTTCCTCCGCGTATGCATTCGCTCAGTTAATTGTTTGTTTGCTTGTTTGTGTGAGCGAGAGAGAGGAAGAGAAATGTTTATTTGTGAACGCCTGCGCGCTTGCTGTGCGTACTTTAAGCACGCATGCGACGAGGACGAGATAGGCGCGAAATGCGCAAGGAATAAAAATGTAGAACTGCGCTCGCATGCACGATGCAGTGCAGAAGCGGGAAACGCGTGCCAAGTTGACTGCGAGTGATTTACCTCTGCAACGTGCGTTGATATGAAGAAAGATTGAAACTATTAGTGCAGTCACGGCAGGCGTGGTCAGCTGACGCATTTGGCAACGCGGCGCTCGCGTCTCCCAGATGTATTCGCTCATACGTCACGAAGAAACTGCCGCTGTCTAGCGCGTTTGGAGCGAGTGATGTATTTGCAGGTGTATAGCAACTCTTGAGAAAAGGAGGTGTGCTGGAATACAGAAAGAGGGAGGGAGATAGAGGGCAGCAACCGTTGTCACCTCATCGAGATTGCTTTTTAAAGTGTGTGTATATAAATGTGTCAGAGGAAGCGCTGGTGCCGCTTGATAGCGCCTCTGACGGGCGTTTGCAGGTGGGTAACGCCACGGAGAAGGAGAGCGCAAATGCCGCTCAACGGCGCAGAAGAGCCGAGAAGCTTATCACATCGGATCCCGAAGTAGTTGCCTGGCAATTAGCGGTTCAGCGTACGAAGAATGAAGACGCAACCTGACGTTGAGCAAAAATAAATATGCATGTGCCACATAATACGTATACCGTGTGTACGTGTGTCAGTGGAGCAGCAGTAAGCATGACAATCAAGCTAATCCTAGACAATCTGGAAAGCTCAGAATAATCAGCTGAACCTTTGCTAACGCTACGTATATCCTGGCATAACCGAGCTAAGCCACTGCAAATTTTTGTGTTGACTTGTTTAAATTTTATGAAACGGATGGCTCTCAGCATCTGTAATGCTTGCTGAGCGAACTGCAGAACCTCCCCGCAGATATGACATCGCATCAGAAACATGCCTCTTTCTTTACGCGTCTGTACACGAGCACAAGTGCAAGTTGCGAACACCTTCAGTGACGAGGCGTACGAAAGCTCGAACGAAAGCGACACGCGCCATGAACGGCGTCAAATGAGTGACCTATTATATGCGATAAATTTGATCAAGCCACCAGCGATCCCAGATTCCACGTATCGTCGCCACCTGAACTGTTCTCAGTGAAGTTAGTGCTTGTTTTTCGTCTGATAACCTCTGAAAAAAAAAGTTAAGATCTTCGGCTTTCTTTCTAACTCATAGTGCAAGTTTAATCGCGACGAGAGTAGGAAGTTGATACTTTTAACGACGCTCTAAACACGCACAGCGAACTCATTCCAGCGCAAAAATTGCTTCGTTCTTTTGTTTTCGTTCCACGAACTTTAACTCTCTCTCTCTTCCTATCTTTAAACCTGCAAGTCGCGGTGAAAAGTTGAGCACAGTTTCCACGAGAATCTATTTTATGTGGGGGCGGTCCCGGTCTGCACTCCCCGTAGCACGGTGTACAACGCACACACACTCCACACGCAGAGAGCTCTTCCAGGCAAGCACGCATGCACGCCCTCTATAGTCTCCCGTACTTATCCAGCTTAGCGCAGCATCCTCCGTTACTCGCACGGCCGAGGCGAACCGGAAAACAAACCCACCAATCAAATAAAAAGAAGAAAACAAAAAAAAAACAGAAAGGCGGGAGATAAGCGTAGGAAAATTGCGTAGCGCATCCTCCCAGTGTACCGAGCGTTCTCCGACAGAAACTGGAGCTTAGCGCGCCTGCGGCGCTCTCACAGCACTATCGAACACAGCGCGTTTTTTTTTTTTTTTTTTTTGTTGCCGCTACCACGAGGCTGTTGCTATTGCGTCCTTTCGCCTCGATGTTTTTCCCCCCGCAACCCGAGCAGCATATTCCATCGAAGGGGCCGCTGGAGCACGCAGGCAGGCCCTCGCATTAAATTCTATAGCGACGAACGCAGCGGAGGGGGAGAAGGTCCGCGCTTGAGGCACCCAGCATGGAATGGTATGACGGGAGAACGGCTAAAGCGACGCGTCTCGATTGAGGGCAGAACTGCTGAATGGGCTTGATGCCCTCTATTCCTTTCTTGCCCGTTCCTGTCACGGGAATGAAAGGTAAAGGGTTGCGTGCGCAGCTCCGCGCCGCCATTGTGGCGTGCTCTGGAGCAGTGAGCCCCCCCGTCCCTTTGCTCGTGGCTTTGAACCCGTGCGCTCGCGGCGCGCCGGGGAGTCGAGTTATATGGGAGGCTCTCTCGCGTGCGCCGTTGTCGAAGCGTGCGCTGAAAGGAAGTCATTCTAAGAAGGAAGTGCGGTGAGCACCGTCATTAACCTTATTTCTCCTTTTTCCGCATCCACAGAACATTCGAAGGCCACCTAACTCTCATGATGTGAAAACATTCCTAACATGATGTCTGCTTGTGGCAGCTGCAAAAAATTTTGCCATCTTGGAAGCCCCCTGGTGTCTTCAGAGCACATATACAGGGTGTTTCAAGAAATGTGTCCAACCTTCTCAAAAAATCAGGAAAATGCGATATTTGCTCGAGGCTTTCAGAATTTTTTTTCTGTAATTACCGTGATCATGCATCATTCAAGACTGTCATCTCTAACTTGTAACCACTCCTCTCTGTAACGCCGCAAATGGCATTGAGAGTATTTAAATAAATAAATAAATAAATAAATAAATAAATAAATAAATAAATAAATAAATAAATAAAATCTTAAGGTAGTTAAGGACATCATTTAGGACAGTAATTAAGAAAGTTACATTAATTAACTTTTTAATTAGTGGAGTTAGACGATTGTGTCAAATGGGAAAATTGAAGTTCTTCATGCGAGGAACCCATCCGAGCTTTGAGATTTCGAAAAAGCGTCCTCTAGTAATTGTTGTAGCGTAATGAATTTCAGCAAAATGCAACGGCTTTCAACAGCGAAAGCCATCGAATTCGGTTGAATTTCATTACTTCGTAAATATTACAAGAGGCCGCTTTTTCGAAATCTCAATGTCGGGATGGGTTTCTGGCACGAAGAACTTCAATTCACCAATTTGACACAGTCACCTAATTCCACTAATTAAAAAGTTAATTAATTTAACTTTCTTAATTACTGTCTCAAGTCATGTCTCTAACCATCTTAGGATGCCTAGCGCTACGGAAATAGTCATTTACTCATTTTTGACGTCTCAGAAGATTACGGTACTTGCGTTCTTCCATGTTTCTGTTTAGGTTTCGCCATTGAATTTGGTTGAATTTCATTACTTCGTAATTATTACTACATGCCACTTTTTCGAAATCTCAAAGTTGGGTTGGGTTTCTGGCATGAAGAACTTCAATTCTCCCATTTGACACAACCACCTAACTCCACCAATTAAAAAGTAATTAATTTAACTTTTTTAATTACAGTCCCAAATAATTTCTTTAACCATCTTAAAATTCCTGCCACTACAGAAAAACCAATTCTGAAAGCAGCAATCAAATATCGCAATTTCCTGAATTTTTGAGAAGGTTGGACACATTTCTTGAAACACCCTGTATACGAGAAGGAATGAACGAATGTCCCCCTTCTGAATGGCGACGGGTCGAGAGCCGTGTTTCTTCGTGAAAATCTTAATGAAGCGCAAAGGACGTTGTTTTGAGTTTTTGTGGCACGAGCACCGAGCGACCCTATTGTTGCTCTTCCAAGTTTATCCGGTCGGGCACTTACTTCCGGTTTTAAGATTATTCATAAAAAGTCTTCTAACAAATAGAAATCGATAGTTCTGGTTCAAGTTAAGAGTTATATTGTGTACGCATGATACCGGAAGACAACTGGACTTAAGATGAAGGTGAACTAACTCGCAAGGTAATTATCGAAAATTAATCGATTTTAGTTTTCTTGTAGCGAAGCCTTGGAACTGTGTAATGGGTCGTCCTCTTTGGCTCCTTTCGAGAAGAACGCCGCTCGTGCTTAGAGTCCGTGCTCTGTCTTGACTGTAGATAGCGCATTATCGCCGAGCGCCGTCAAACACCTTTACAATTTCAAGGATTCCGAGCGGCTGGTATCGTCGCGGCACCTGCCGGAACAGATGTCAACCACGCACTTCATTCTACATGACCTCTGAGATTCGCTTCGGCAGTGCGACGGGACACACGGTTAACACGGTTAACCCAAGGAATACACCAGGGCACGCGAACGCCGACGTGCGAGTGCCGCACCAGCCGCCTAAGCCAAAGATTAGGCGCCTCCAGAACCTTTCGTATTAAACTGTTTAAGCTTGACATTGAACAAAATTAATCAAAGCGCACTAAAGAACAACCCACCGCCGGTGGGGACTGAGCCCGCGGATGTTACGGGTTCGGTCTCAAGCAGTCAGCTGTACGAGGAACAATGCACTCCGTACTATTCTCGTAAGAGTCGTTTCATGGCTCGCCCAAATAATAATTGTTGGGGTTTAACGTCCCAGAACCACGATATGATTATGAGGGACGCCGTAGTGGAGGGCTTCGGAAATTTCGACCACCTGTGGTTCTTTAACGTGCACCTAAATCTAAGTAAACGGGCCTCAAGCATTTTCGCCTCTATCAAAAATGCGGCCGCCGCGACCGGGATTCGATCCTGCCACTGTCGGGTCACCAGTAGAGTGTCATAGTCACTAGAACACCGTGGCCGTTTCACAGCTCGCCCTGCGCTTCGATGATAATACTGCCAAGGCCTTTGGCCGAACTGGTGTTTGGTGCCGGCACTTTTGACCAAATTGGTGTTTATCTGGCTGCACGTGATCCCGTGCTCTGAATCTGTACGGTGATTGAGAACAGCCGCAGTCTGCCTCCCCGGTGCATCAGCGTAGCGCAGAAAAAGAGAGAGGAGGAAAAGTTGAAGTGGGAAAGACAAAGGTTTGACCAATGAGTGCCCGGTTGGTTTCCCTGCACTTGGAGAGGGGGAAAGCGGGAATAGACCATAGAATAGATACAACCAAAGAAACACAAATCAAGGAAAGCATAAGGGATATTATTTGTTGTATTGCAGCGAAAGCTGTTGTGAGGTCACAACAGCAGCCGATTTTGTGGTGGCGTAGTTGTCCGCCGCCGCCGGAGTCCGTAACTGCTATCACACAAGATAAGAAAAAATATATATACAGAATCGAGCGGGATTTGAACCCAGGCGCTCTGCGTGGCAGTCGAGTATTCTACCACTGAGCCTATAGAGGCATCAGAGAAGACCCTATAGAGGCATCATGCAGGACAGGGAATCACGTTATCAGATGCAATAAAGCGTGGTAAAAGAGTGAAATAACACCTTGCGTCACGTAATGCGAATTGCGCAATGAGTGGGTGGTTTAAAGCTAGCCATTGATTACAAAGGCCTCAGCCGTAATCCTTCATCGTCATCAGCCAATGCATCAACAAAGTGCCCATAAGGCCTTAGAGAAGCGTAGTGGGTACCTCGCTTCTCCGCAGAATGATAAATAATGACGTAGTGGGTACGCTCTAAGAAAAAAGCGAGTATTTGGGGAGTACTTCTGCTACACAACAATAATCGTCATCTGGCTTGCTCGCGTTTCCTTTCTTGAAAACCCGGCTCTCGTCACTTTCCTATCAAGAATGCTATGTCACGCTGATAACGCGCGCGCCGTTCGTGACCCGCAAGTGCCGGGACCGCGGTGATAACGCGAGGAAAGTACGCGAGGTGGATGACGATTATTGTTGTGTAGCAGAAATACTCCCCAAATACTAGATTTTTTCTTAGAGTGTATTTCCCTAGTTCACTTCGCAAAATTATGGTGATTTATGACATAGTGGCTACATTGCACTGTACTTGCCCGAGTCAAGAGAGTTTACAAGGGGTTCTAGAAAAGTCGCTCCTCCAGCTTCCTTGTAACTGTGTTGCGCGTTCCGCGCAGGCCTGGCTTTTTTTTTTTTTTGTAACTGTAGCGTAATAAGTATGACCTAAATTGAAAGGAATAAAGTGGACGAAAAAGCACCCTTTCCGTCGGTGGGATCCGAACCCACAACTTTCGAATGTTGTGGTTTCGGACCCCATCGACGGAAAGGGTGCTTCTTCGTCCACTTTTTCAACGCCCTGTGCACTGTCTTCTTCGCTGTCTTAAGATCCCTTGACTTTCTTCTTTTTCGCTAACAATTGCCGTATGTCACCGTAAAAGTGTTATGTAGGACTCGGAGTCGACCACAAGGCGCCTCCGTCTGCCTTTGCTGGCGCCTCGTGTTCGCTGGCACCGTTCGCTGGTGTAATAAACCAAATGGACCAGTGGAACACGTTAATTGAAGTTGCCACGCATGAACCATTATCGAGGGCGGTGTAAGCTATAATCTAAACTTCCTCGCTGCTTTTCTTCTTTGATTTCTCTCTCTCTCTCTATCCCCCTTTCCTCCTCTTTTTCGCCTCTTGAAGCGCAACCTTCGAAGCTTTACAGCCACCTCACAAACGCGAGCGTGAGAGCGTTGTCACTGGCTTTGGGACTGAAGTTGCCACGCACGAACCATTATCGAGGGCGGTGTAAGCTACAACCTAAACTTCCTCGCTGCTTTTCCTCTCTTGTTTCTCTCTCTCTGTCCACCCTTTCCTCCTCTCTTTCGTCTCTTGAAGCGCAACCTTCGAAGCTTTACAGCCATCTCAAAAACGCGAGCGCGAGAGCGTTCTCACTGGCTTTGAAAGGAGGAAGGGGTGGGGGGGGGGGGGGTGCAGATCACAGGGAAGGCTGCAGGGGCGGCGCGCGACGCTCGGAAATGAGTGTGCGGAGCCGCGAGGTTTGGGTTTCCAGCCTTCTCCGGCGGCAGGTGCCTGGCACCGGGGAGCGCGCCGAGCTCACGGTGGTGTCCTTTTGGGCGCGCGTCCAACCAGCTTGGTGCAAGGAGAGGCGCGCTTCTAGTCAACCCAGGCGTAGGAGCGACAAGGCGTCGCGCTTGTGTCCCGCTGCTCGAACGGAATGCTCGCTCTGTCCGCGGCTTGCACCGAGGCCGTGTAATAGCTGGTTAGGAACGCAAACGAGTCATCCCTGGCTGCTAAATTTTAATTTTTTTTTCTTTCATATTAGCGCTATATGGCGCCAACCCAACTCCGAGTGATAAATGTGCCTTTTCAAGGTGGAATCTCACAACACATACGATGTGGCAGAATGGCTGGAGGACTTGGCTGACCTACTAGGTGTTTCTATTTTTTAATTTGCGGAACGCTTTAATTTATATGACGCGGTCACATCCGGGCGTATGTCAGAAGGAAGGAAAAAAGAAAGGCAGAATGCAGGCAGCTTAATCAGAAAATTTTCCGGTTTGCTGCCCTACGCTGGGGGAATGGGAGAGGGGAACAGAAAGAGAAAAAAAGAGAGGAGAGAAGGAAAGAAAAAAAAAAGAGCTGTGAATGCGCTGATGAATGTGGGACTCCACCACTAGTCAGAGGTGTTTTTGAAGAAGACCAGCGTGGCAAGGCAGATATTAAGTGACACGAACTTTACCACAGATTTCACTAATTGCTTCATATGTGTTAATTACCGGATCAACAGCTTCTTTTAGCGCACATGCGATTGCGAAATTGAATTGGATAAGCAGAACCATCCTGCGCAGTTTCGACAAGGACAACGAGGCTCGTGGGTATCACAAGGAGCAGGGGCGGCGGGACGACATCTCGTATGGCAATATTAATGCTTTGTAACGTCAAACTTAGTGAAACAATAATTCAAACAGATCACTTGACCTTGTTTACCTTTGCACTAACGTGACCAATGAAATTGTTTCAGCGAGCGGTACTCCTTTGAATGCAATCCATAAGGTATATTTGCGCGTCTGCACAAAACCGCTTGAAAGAAAGCAAATAGTGAATCCAAATGTTTTGTAAGGCCAAATAATTTTGATCTGTAATGAACTTTCCCTTATGGCCTCTCTCCCTTTCTCTGTCTCTCTCTTACACGCAATATGAGGAATATTGTCTCGAGCAAACACATGCTGCTCTCAAATCTGTAATATTGACCAGTGTCGCGGAAGATACAATAATGGGCATCTGATCGCTTCTTTTACCGCCCAAAACACTGCTACCGTAGTATACAATGACCTACAACTTCAAATACGGCTTCAAATATATGTAGAACTGAATTCAGGAATAATTTTCTGTCGACCAAAACTTACATTATTTCATCGTACACAAACAGCCTATTCTACTGATTTGAACAGGCTTAATGTCCCGGTTACCGACCGAACGACACTCTAACATAGATCGCAACGTATACAGGGATGAAAGGACCGTGTACAAGGCCGATATGGCAACCTTTTATCAAAGCCTTCTTAGGCGCTTACTTAATAATAATAATTGCGCTCTTCATTAGAGCAAGATCGATCACTCTATTTATTGTTTGGCTAGTTAGAACCGATTAGCTGCCCATCAATCATCTATCTCTGCTTTTCTCCTGATTTACAGACGGGTCCACTGTTAAAGGGAACACTTTACTTTCGGGCATGTCCGGATTCGCTCTCCTGCAAAAGCCTAGTGGCCTAGATTTGGATAACACCACTGGTGGTTGGCAGTTACGAACCCTTATGATAGACTAGTATCGTGCACGAACAATGTTTCCGCATCCACTAGCCGTCAGGGGGCTCATTCAAGTGTTCCCTTTAACACTGGACCGTACTGTACGTGAGAGGAGAGAAGTTTGTTATTATGAAATACAGAGTAGCTGGTCTGAGGTGGATTTTATTGTGCTACTCCACGTTAGCGAGAGGGAAAGAAAGAGATTGAGCATGATCGGTGCAGATGACAACAAAAGCTCACGCACTCAGTCCAAGTTCTTCAATACAAAAATGTGTCCACACAGCACGAAAGTTTGCAAAGCACAAGTATTCACGCAATTTAAATGTCTACACATAACATAAAAGTTCGCTAATATGTGGTCATAGCCGATCATAAGTCACTCTTTCGTTGCGCAATTCACGTGGTGTGTCGCCTAGCGTGACTCTACTCTTCTGCCACGTAGCACCGCATCTGTTAACGCGATTCCTCGCCATGTATGATGCTTGTATAGGGACTTCTTTCGAGGAAGCTTCAAGTACTGGCGTGGCGTTGAGGTAGAATACCTGACTGCCACGCATAATGCCTGGGTTCGAATCCGCTTCAAGCCCTGGCTTTCGTTCTCATTGTGCGCGATAGCTGCCACGGACACCGGCGGCGGCGGACAACTAAGCCACAAAAATTGGCTGTGGTTGTGAGGTCTTAGCAGCTTACGCCGTAAACCAAAACTACCTTCCGACTAGAAAACAAGAAGTTACATTGCACGTAGTAAAGGCCCCAAATATCAGTCTTACAGTTAAATGAGTAGCGACAAAGAAACAGTGTGTGACTAACAGCGCGAAAAAAGGGGCAAGGGACAAGGAATAAACACAGACGAGCGCTGACTTACAACTGAAGTTTATTTCCGAAACGAGACAGAATATAAGGAAACGGCACGTGAACAAAAAAAGATTGCAAAGCACTTATTTGCAAAAAAAAAAAAAAACACAGTGTTATCAGCCCACATCGCTTGCGACAAAGAAACAGTGTTTGACATTGTTACGAAAACGTTTGGGGATCGGATAATGAAAATGTTCTTCCAAATCATTCCTCTGCAGCGTCCGTTTGTTTATTCTTATTGCCGACGTTAATGCGTACGATAAATGCTTACGTATCACGCGTTCTGAGACACCTGTGTACACATCGAGGTTGTAGCGTGTTGTATGCATCAGGTACGCAGGTTCCACTGTGCAAATGTATAGCTATTTAAGGACCTTAAAGTGCTAGAAGAGCTGTGTGCCGTCTGTTTAGAGACTATCATTGCAAATCTTTATGCTTCGACAAAGAGCTATACGCGCCTTGTAACCCGATATATTCATATAAAGAGCTTGAAACACCTTAAATTAAAAGAAAATATCAGTATTTTACAGTAGCCACACGGGAAGGAAAATGTGATTGGATATTCTGATACATTTCATTTACCTTGGCTTTGAAGGAAGCTTGAAAAATTGGTACAACTATATAATTTGATATCTCCACATAGAGCTAGGATTTCACTTGAAACTCGGGGAACTCTGTTTTATTTGAAGGAACTACCACAGAAGTATACATCTATAGCGATTTATATAACATTGAATTTATCCGTCTATTATCTCAGTTTGGATTGCCAATTCGAAAAAAAAAAAAATCTAGCTGTTCGCCGCAGACACATTGCTTATAAGCAAAGGACCAAGCTGCGACAAAACTCAACATGTATCCTTTCGCTACGCTTCGGCACACAAAACTGAAGCTGAGCGGAGTCACAAACACGCGCCCATCAATTGGAAACGATCAAAGGAGAGGCAGCGCTTTTCCTCGGTGGCTGCACTCCGCCAAACGCGCTGCCTCCAAATCAAAGGAAAAGTCCAACATATATATACTTCACTCTACCTAACCGAACTTTGACTTAGGTAGGAGTTTCTAGGTTATGTGCGGTTCGTCAAGGTCTAAGACTGGAAATGCTAGCCCTCCAAAGATTGAAAAATGCGTCCGAAGCTTCTCCTTCGTCCTCGAGACTGCTTCTCCGCAAGGCCGAGGAAGCATTTTTTTTTTCTTCTCTTTCCTCACGTGGTCCGCCAACTTTTCACACAGGGTGTACGTTAAAGCCGGCGCCCACTTAATGGGTTAAACCCTGACGACGTGCGCTAATTTTTCGCCCCCCCCCCCCCTTTCGAGCTCCCTAAAGGAGGGAGAGGGTGGACCGCGCTGACTTGCCTAGCCGCTCCCTCTCTCTCTCTCTCTCTCTCTTTCTCTACGTGGCACGAGCCACAAGGGGTTGCGGCACTCTAGTCTAACCCGGAGCCTCAATCTGCCCCGCAGTGCGGGTCGGAGTCAGATTCGGAAGAAGACGAGGCCACTCATACTCGCCAGGAGTCTTCACCCAGGACTTCTCGTCGCAGACGGAACCGCAAGGGGTGATGAATCGCGCCCTGAAAGATGCCTTTGTGTTCTGGCACCCGCCGGGCACACGCCCGAGAGAGTGAAAGAGGGGGCGAGGGGAAAACGAAGATAAAACAAAAGCGCCGCGGCTGCTATACTATTTTCGTTCCTCGCAGACGCAGAGGGATCCCCGACAACGCACTGCTGCAGCGGAACGCGAGCGGCAGCCGTCGTCACGAAACCCGTAGTCAGATGTGTGCGCCGCCGTCCGTGGCCCTCTGCGTGGTGGACTACTACGCGCACCTCGACCTCTCTCACTCCCTTACAAACCCGTCTTCACTCCGCAACTTCCGCAGAACACGTTGGCCGCTTTCGCGATGTAAAGACGAGGCGAGGAGACGGAAGCAAGCAGCCAGTGTAATCATGCTCGACCGTACAAGAGTCAGTAGTGAAGTGTCGAAACTTTTACCAGTTCAGAGTCAGTCATAACGCACGACATATGTGCATACTTTCGCGAACCTGTAAGGCAAATAAGGTGTAATGGGTTTGAGTAACAGATGTCTATTACTGGCGGCTGAACCGCATTACGAAGGTGTTTCTATTCACTAAGTATAGAAGTACCGGTAAGTCAATGCTATAACCCTGGGAATGCAGTGACAAAGTTGTATCAAGCTAGAGCGACATCATAACGCGTATATAATGTTCTAATGTTTTATAAAATACGCATATTTATATATTTAATCCCACGAAAACAGAATAGAGACCCAACTGACGTAAGTATTTTGAAAAAAAAAATAAACGAACAGACTCTGCACGCAGCATCATAAGGCACACTTGGCACTAAAACAAGCCCACTTGCAAAAAAAAAAGAAAGGAAAAGAAAAGAAATCGCTCTTCTTTCACTCCGTTTCAGTGCTGCTTCAAAGTACACACTTGGCAGTGCAACGTGGCTCCAGAATTTGGAATGTGGTTAGATGAGGCCATCGCAACGATACAGTGGAATTCCAGATATGCATGCCGTGAAACGTTGATATGGATGAATGGACAAATGACACGCTTAATTGCTTCAAGGTCAAGGGTTTCAATGTAGTCACAGCAGTCCTCCGCCAAACATGGTGCTTTCTTTTTTTCAAGTTACGATAACATCGAGCATAGGCAAACTTTAAGTTTAGGCTACAGCTCTAATTGTTTCTTTCTTTCTTTCTTTCTTTCTTTCTTTCTTTCTTTCTTTCTTTCTTTCTTTCTTTCTTTCTTTCTTTCTTTCTTTCTTTCTTTCTTTCTTTCTTTCTTTCTTTCTTTCTTTCTTTCTTTCTTTCTTTCTTTCTCGCTCCTTGCCTCCTAATGCGCCAGCTTTGACCGATGAAGTACAAAAATAAAAATACCGAGAGAGATGGATGAAGCGAATTACAGCATGACGACATCAGTGAGACTCCTTTTAGACGTAAGCATAAGGACACAGCCGGCTTTAAGAGTGCACTGCGCCGGCTAATAATAGCAGCAGGCTGTGCGGTTGGCCTGAGGTTCGCGCACATGGAGAGTTCCACATCTGCGGTCGCGAACGCGAAGCGTGCACCGACTCGCGTGCTGGCCATGCGGTAATGTTTCTTATCTCATTGTCTTATCTCTTAAGCAGCGATTCGGCATTAATCTTGATTTAGGGCAAATAAGCTCATCGGAACTTCATAAGCTGGAGTAAGGTTCATGAAAGAAAGAAATGTGTCATCAACCCGTTCGTATACCGCAAAGCTACAAAGAAAATTCATGCGGAATTCTCAAAAAGAAAGCATGATACCGCCTATTATACACTCAAGAATGGCAAGTTCTGCGTTTTAGAAAGAGATAGAAAGAATGGTAGAGGAAAGACAGGGAGGTTAACCAGATGAAATCACCGGTTGGCTACCCTGTACTTGAGAAGGGGAAAGGTGGTGTAAAAGAATGAAAGAGGAGAATAATCTGTGACGCCACTACCAATTTAAGTCATGACGACAGCACTGTGCAAAAGCAACTCAACAACGTAATCGGTCAACTGTCACAACGTATCATTCAGTCCGGTTTCCGTAGGAAACCGCAGCAGCGCCCTCATAGTGGCTCGCGTTGAATTTTGTTTGCATGCACAGACTAGTTGGCTCACTGTGCCAATCCAGGAAAGCCACATACACCAAGAAAACTAGAACGTCGATTATTTTACACATTATTAAGGCGAAACCCCTAAACTCCTCATCAAACGCGAAATTTGACCGTCGGCGTCCCGCGGCGTCAGGAATGAATGATGCGAAAAATCGTCATCACGTGATGTCGTCACAGGTCGCCAAATATGTGACGTCATTATGAAACGATCATGACGTCATTGTGACGTCACATGACTTAGTGCCCCATGCTGACGTCATCACATGACATCGTAGCTTGGTCAAAGGTGGTCCGATCACGGAGGCAATGCAAAACCAGGTGCCTCCGATCTTGGAGGCAGTGTAAAATCACGTTAGGTGCAGAAAGCTTTCGAAGGGTGGCGGAGTAGGATCAATATATCGACTGAGAAGAGAAAAAAAATGGCTTGCTCCTTCGAGTCATCTTAAGTGAATGCAGAAGGGACCCTGTGAGTTTTTTGTGGCTATGATTATTTGTGGCCTCATGCAGTTTTGGAGTAGTTAAGTGTTTTGAATTCAAAACAAATTTATTGCGTTCAGCAGGTTGCCTTGTGTGAATGATTTCCGACAGCTGCGAGTACGTGTGTCTCCAAATGACTTTTAAAATAAAAACTGGTACTTTGCCAGTTCGTGTCAGTCTCTTCCGTAGCGCTTCTGACTTGGTCACGTGACAGAAATTGCTTGACGCTGAAATACGGTGGAAAGTTTGCGACATCCACATTATGGGCCCTGGCATGCTCCAAGTGACTAAGACATGCCTAGAGCCGCTAAAGTTAGAAAAAAAAGGCATCTGGCAGAAAATTCTTGACGAACGAAGTGCTGCAATGTGACAGCTGTCCGTTTTCATCAACGCCCCTGGAATCGCAGGGGATGCTGAAACAATGCGAAACAAAGCCTACCACTTGGGTACCTAAAAAAAGCTACACGACAGTAGGAAACTTTCATTACTGCTTGTAAAAAGGCAAATCACAATCAGGTATCAAGGATGATCGTGCTTCGGGGCACTTGGTTCATTTATATCGCTTTTCATGGAGTGAATATAGGTTTTTTTTGTAAACTTTCTGCCCTTTGATCTGGAAATAAACAGGGGAGCGAGATGTTAACGGTATAGGTGAGGTAACCGGAATAAAAATGTCTGGTTTTCTATCATACAATGTAGAAGAGGCCAGGGGACAATGATGTCTCGCGTTTATCTGTTATTAGACCGGTATAGAGACAAGTTCGAGCCGTGGGACGCAAGAAAAAGCTGAATAGACAGAAAATTTGAAGAGTAGCACGACAGTAATGCATGCCCTATGATCTGACTATAGCTCCCATCACTTTCCGAGTTCACATATGTTTTCGTGATCGAAGCATGTATGACTATTTCCAGCGGTATCGAAACACGAAGAGTGTAGTGAGTGCACAACAGAGTCTTGCACTTTTCTAGTCAATGTGCAGCAGTGCTCTGCTTACACTGACTGCCACCTTGAACTGACTCAATTAGACTCAAAACGCATTCCCGTCACAGCGGCACGTTAGATAAAGCGTACGCCGCCGAATGTTTAAAGGCAGCAAATGAAGACTAAGCCAATAATAAATTCCCTAGTCAGGTTAGTAGTCATGCATAACGAGACGGGGAACTTGGCGAGCTGGGCTGATGCCCCTTGCATTAGCTTATAAGCATTTTGCTGTTGTTATTGTTGTTGTTGTCGGGTCTCATCCGGGTGCATTAATTATATGCCTAAACAAGCGCTGAATTGTCTTGCAAAGCCTTCTCGGCGCGTTTATCTGGGTTCTGCATCGTTAATAAATGATGCTATGGCAGCTCAAAGGGCACTGAAAGAACGCAGACGCGTACTTTTGACTAGCAGTGCTTCTTGGGTGTCCATTAATTCTAGTTTAGTCAAGGAAACTTGGTGAGACAGTGCTTGTCCGCGTGTTCATGTTCTTGCATCGAGTGCCGTTTTCGTGCTGATATTAAAATTTATGCACTGTTTACAGGCTTCCATGCTCAAAGCGGGATTTTTGGAGGGCTAACTGGATCCGGGTATTGTAAAATGATATTCCAGTAAAGAGTGTCACATGCTCGGTGCATCTTCTTTTTCCGGTAAGTGTGAGAATAGGCAAGCTATATTTTACTATAGTTATGGCTTATGTTAACTCGTAAAGACACCAACGAGAAAGGTAACGAAACCTATTGCAAACATTTTACAAAGAAGATTAATTTTATACGTCAACAAAAGCAGCGCCTGCATCAACTTTATTTTAATCGGTGCTAGAAAGTGTTGCATAAAAGCTGAGCGCAGATTTTCTGACGCAGTCAAATGACAAGATCGTGGTTTGTTACAGCCGCTGTAAGGAATGTATGGGGGCCGTCTTATGCTCGTACAAAGGAAGCAGTGAGCTTGGAAATAGCAATATCTATCAGTACAGGAATCTGCCGCCCGTCTGTTGCATTCACACAGTTTCGAATCAGAAAGTACAGTGGTGCGAAATATGAGAAGGAACACTCACATCGCCTTTTAAAGGTCATAGCGGCTCAAACGCAGTTGGCAAGCGCCAAAGTGTTCATAACACTAAATGCTCAAGCGAAAAGGTGTATTTGACAGTTCAGTACGTCACATTCATACCGGTACATTACAAGTAATAGTTGACTAAACACTAATTCTGTGTCCCCGTTAATATTGCTCTTGACTGTTCATGCAGGTCATTTTTATGTTCGTTCGCAACTTCCGCCGATAACCTTCAGCTTCGCTATAGTGTTGCAAGGTTTCGCATTTGGACGGGTACTGTATTGTACGACTAAATGTTTTCATTGAAAGCCGAAGCGGCTGTACAAAACAGTTGTTTTCTCGGCTATTACAGAACGAAGACAACTGAAATTAGCCACCTAACGATAAAGCTCCATCGTGGCATGGAATACGCGTCTAATTATCACGCATAAAACAGACCCTTCCCCTCTCAAGGACGGCGCGTCGAACGTTCTTTAGAACAAAGACACACTACAAACTATGATACAAATACCGGACCGAATCATCTCCAGCTTTCAGCTTTTACTTTAAACTATTAAAGAAACGCACAAGCCGATGATGTGCATCAACCACTGAACAGGTGTAAAGATCCAAGATATGCAGACGTACAAATTACAGCAGATACATGCGAAATGAGACGGCATTTTACGTCACGCGTAGCAGTATACTTTCCTGAGAGCCGGTATTTACCTCCATCGGTAGGTATAATACGATCGCATATATACGCGACACCCGACAACACAAGCGGCGCCAGCTGTACAACCACTCAGAACATAAGCTCGCCACAAGCAGCAGCAGCAAAAAAATCACGAAGACCGATTTCGTAATGTGCAAACTCGCGAAAGCAGATTATCTGCGCACACCAGCAGGAGCTTCTTCTATACACGGCCCACTCCGCACTCCAGTAGTGGGTCACACAACGTATATACGTGTGTGTATATCTGCTCCGGCAGCAGTATACCTCTGGGTCGGCTAATATTGACACTCTCGCTCGCACAATGACCCTCACAAACTGGGCCGAAAACAGGCAGGTGCCAGTAATTCAGCGCCTCCAACACATACGGGATCCGGCGCCAGACTGCGATGATCTTCCATTGCTCTCCACGTTGACTCGTCTCGGTGGTCCGCTAAAATATTTACAGGAGGTGAACGCTGGCGAATGCATTGTGGCCCGTTTACATTGCCATCAGGCCGTTTCGTGTTTGGACTGGGCTGCGCCGGAGAAAAACCGGAAGAGCAACCGGCGCGCCGCAGTTACACGGAAAGTTCTCTCGTCGGAACACGGGCCGTATAAGAGAAGCGGCAAGGCGTACGCCGGGCTGCTTGATGTTTGGTGCCGTGTAAACAAACCGCAAGGAAAGGAAATTCCGCGGGGAAATTACCGAGTTGCAGCACACGCTTCCGATGTTTGCTCCTAGCGTTCCCCCGATTCGTTCCCATCTTGTGGCCTGCACTGGTATGGTGTTTTATCATTTATTTCCCGTGCAGTTCTTGTCACTTGATTGTGGCAGTTGTCTCGGCATATACTCGAAATAGGACCCGTCTAGAGTGGCTGGTTCAGAGATTTATGTGCCTGTAGCGTGCCTGCTCGCGCCTCACAGGGAGGCAAAAATTCCCGATTTTTCGAACGGCGGTACTAAGTATGTTATATGAAAGGGACTCGAAATATTTAGTCGTCCTTTCATCATCCTGTATGCGCCACTACTCTAAAAAATTGCACTTCGAATGAAACTAAATACTTGTGTTTTCATTCTAAATATTCAATGTCGCAATTTGATAAAGCAAAATTTGTTACGGGCAAATAGGCCAGCTTCCTAGTGTCACTTAAGCCCGCCTGCCACACAAATGCAACTAGGCGTGCATTCTGATTGCCAGTAGCTGTTCGTGAGCAAACAAATGACCTAGACGAACGAAATGACAAGACCGATTTCCCGTGGTTTCTTATGCGTATGGCCTATGACCTCTCGTTATATTTGACCAGCATCAGAATAAGCTGACACTTGAGAATAATAAGCTGGGAATTCTAGCCTAAAACGTCGCTCACTGATAGTCTCCGGTGTTGTAGCATTAGTGAAGTGGAAGCGCAATGTCGACGTATCTTCCTATCTTTTTCGTCTGCGCTGCGCGCTTCCAAGCTCCTTTCTACAAACACGTGCTTCTACATGTGCTCGTAGCCCACGAGGCTAACCAAAGCCGCACTGTCAACGCAAACTTTTGCTCCTTCGTTAAAGGTCAGTGCCGGGATGTTCCCGCACACGTAAGAGTTGTAATTACGTCATCACCGCTTGACGTTCAAGTTCATCGCGTAGCTTTCTCTTTCTTCATTCTAAAGTATTCAGCTTATTCCACTCTGGCTACCTTCCTCGAAGTGACGTTCGACAATGTCAACCGCGACTTCTAGCAAGAACGTGCCGTGCATTCCTCTGCGGCGCACGCTGCTAGCCTATCTCTTTCCCTGTGACAACCAGGCGTTGGCGCGGCTATATATTTCCTCGCGTCTCTGCATAGCTTGTCTATCTCACTGTCATTCCGAGCATTCTCCCAGTGGCTTCTGCCGCTTCTTTTTCCGGCAGACGCGCGGTTCGCGCGCTTGAAAGCTACAGTGTTGCCACTGGAAGGTTTACAAGACACTGATGAGCTTGCAACCTTGCAAACTTGCGGGAACTCGCACGTCTGTGACACGATTCTCAGCTCATCAGTGGGTAAAGGCTACTTGTATTTTACTTCACTCAGGATTTCCCAGCTCAAGTAACCCACCACACACAAGAACAGTGGGAGACAGAGGACTTCGCTAGTCGAGGAACAATGACAAGCGTTGTCATGCGTGCCGGAGTCGCGTACGAAAAACTGTTGGTTTCACTAAATTCATTTATTTATTACTGCAATAAATGGGGCTTCACATATGTTACTGTACCGGTCATAACCTCATGTGCGCCCTTTATAGACCCGTGCTTGATACACAGCTGAGTAAGCACTGATGGCGCCAGTGTTACCACATCGCGCAGTTCCGTGCAGTGCGTTGTGCGTGACAACAAAGTTGACTACTTATTAGCGTTATAGTGTTGTGAATTCAATGTGTAATGCACATTGCCCTTGACGTCAAAGAAACGCAATGTGCAAGAGTAATTATATAAACAGGGATAATACGCATATCTTAGGCACCTTATTTCGGTTTATATAACTTCTATTAATGAAAAGAGGGTGCACAGTACGAATAGTTGCAACCCATGAGCTTCGGACGATTAGGGCAGTCGCATTACCTGCAGCGATAGTTGACCCTGTAGTCAGGTCCTCAGGCAGATGACATAATGACTCGTACTATAGTCCCTGCTAGCATAGTACGAGTACTATGGCAGTCCCTGCTAGCATGCCTGGAGCAAGCCAGGCAATAAACCAGGCTAACATCTCCGGGAATACCATTAAATATTTTTATCTCTCTGTTAGGATGTGTTAGGGATGTCCTGTAGACATGGACATTTATGGTAAAATGTGTCGTGTAAATAGTTCCTAGTCCTCTGTATATGTTACTGTCCAAGCTGTATTGCACCGTCACTGTGCCTCAGTGTTCGTGGCGTCCTACGTTGGATTTGTAACTATTGCACCTATAGACTCATTACAGGACTCTGCGCAAGCGAAATATCAAAGCTTGAAATCTTTTGTAGAATCCAATCTTTGTTATACTTCCACACTAAATTCATAGATTTGTGCTTAATCATTGCTTGGTCGTTTAACAATGACAGTATATTTGATTGCCGTGGACGTTCCAGAAAAAGAACTGCACTAAAAAAAAGTGACACACTCATTTTGCGCCTCCATTCCGGATGTCCAAGACGATGCCACCAAGCTTTCCATCTCTTTTAAATTTTCCCCCGACTTTCGTGTCCTCCTCTCGAAAATTACCTCCACATTATGTTTACCTTTGGACGTGCGCCGTTAAGATTTTTCGACGAAGCTGTAGCGAAACGGGAGCACTCGGCCAACGGAAAAGACGCTCTGAGTGGTTCGTTCGAATCTTTTTCAAGTGTTTCGGTGCCCGGGAACTTAGACGATGTACTGGCGATAAAGTTTCAGGAACCTTCGTATACGAAGGAGCGCCCGCGAAAGATCGCCAAGAAAGGGACCGGAAGCGAAACCATACGCGGACTTTAAAGAGGAACACGGACTTGTGGGAAAGAGAGAGAGAAAAAAATAGAGAATTGACGAGTTGATAAAACACGCGAGAGTACAGCAAGTTCATGAGTATTCTTCTTGTTCTTGTTTTTTTTTTCTTTCTCTGGAAAAGAAATAATGAATCGAAGAGAAGAGGAAGACGGAATTGAGCGAGAGAGAATAAGTGAAAATCATGAAGAAAAAGCGACTGAGGCCGCAGAACAAGTTAAAAAGAAGTAAGAATAGCGAGAAAAACGATAAGCCGAGCCAAAAGCCGCGATGTGCTAGCGAATACCGGATGGGAAAGAAAGTAACGATGAACGTCATTTGAGACCGGACCACTTGTGTGTGGACCAAACGTGCCTTTCTGAAGGTTGGCTGGCACGGTGGCTGCGCGTTTTATTTCCGTCTCTCTCTTTATTCTTTATTCAGTTTTCACTTTCTATTTCTCTCGTTCTTTTCTCTGCTCTCCTAGTTCGCGAGTGGCTCGCGAAGAGATCGCTGGGTCGGAGCCCGCAGCTTGGTCTCTTAACGCAGCGTCCGGGGTCGGTCAAGCTGCGGATAAAGATCAGAGGGCTCTACGCCAGTTGTTTGCTCCGCAGGTGCCTCGCGCGCTTCTCTCTACTCTTCGTTTCTTTCAATTTTACGTCTTTTTATTCCTTCCTTACCATTCGCGTCATCGTTTTTTTCTAAATTTTTTTCTTCGCCATGTTCTCTTTCCACGTCCACTGATTTCGACGAGTCGAGCCACGCGACGAACTAGTGCTCATTAGCTACCACCTCATAGCCTATCAAATGACGAAAAAATGGCGCATAAAGCGCCCGCTTCTTTTTTTTTTCTTTATTAAAAATTATGACGAAGCCTCGCGGAAGGTTATTAGCGGACTTGCAAGGCGGACGTAATTATGATTCGTAGAATATTATATAGCTGTGATTAGAGGAGAGGCTGAAATGAGTGAGCTGAAGGTAATTCGCGCGCACTCTTTCGTCATTTAAGATAGAAATAAAAAGTGAGAGAGAAACAAGAAGAATGGGGAGGCACACGCAGCAGGAATACTATTAGCCCACGCTTATTGTGACAAATTTCTTAGAACGTATGCAAATGATAACTTGTAGGTGGCGTTAAGGTTAAAAAAAATGGAGCAGGTATAAATTTAGAGGGCATACACACACCTTTCCCGGAAGAAAGGCAATAGTTTCGCCTGAAAGGCGGTGCATTTATACCAACAACCCAGTGTTAGGTATACTGTTAGTAGCTTTACCGGTCATGTGTAGGCAGCACATATCCGCTTGCTAAGTGAATTAACAAGCACGGCGTCATACGCGGACAGGCCAAGATGAACAGCTCTCACCTGACGACCTCGACCACTTGCGCTCGGGACTTGCCGGCGTGATTGACAGCTCAGACAAAAGTGAGCGAGCGCACAGCGTTGCATCTCGGTTCATCTCGACCCCGAAACCTTGTGATACGGTGATCTATCACAAGACAGCGCACACTAAGCGACCAGCCCAGCCATCCCAGCTAGTTCTACCCTCGCACTCTCCGCACCAGCATGGCATGGTGTCTGGGCCGCCACTACGAACGTCGCCGCGAGGAGCACTCGCGGCCAGGCTGACTAGAAGCATAGTCCTTCAATACTTTTGCTATTGAGAGACTATTGAACTATTGCTATTGCTCTTGAGGGACTATGCTAGAAGAGACGTGGACTAACCTGCAACCTCCCCCACTCCCCCCCCCCCCCTGCTTTTGCTGCCCTTGCATGGTAGGGCAGTGGGCATTATATCACCATCCGGCGCGGTCATTTCACGACCCACAGTATACAGGCATCCCCGTACGTGCAGCTTATCGCACTTTGACTTTATACGGAACCTCACGGCGACGGCGAATTTTTCGCCTGAAGTGTCTCCATAATTACTACCGCAATAACAAAAAACATGTCCCGACAAACAAGTTAGATTGCCATGTTATATGTATGTATGTCTGAATGAAGTTTGTTTCATTCAGACATACATACATATAAAATGCATTATATCAACGAAATGGGGCAAAAGAGAATATGCAAACAAAGCGTGCTTCCTGACAAGACTCAAATCGGTCAATATAAACAGGTTAGCGAAGAAACTTTCGAAATTCGCTCGCTCGAAATCACATCCGTTAGTTTTTTTAACCTTTGTCACAGATGTTTACTGTTTCTTTGCTTCATGCTATCGTAAATATTTGCGTCACTGTTCTTCATTTTACGTGAATCATAAAACCCTCATGCCAACCCAATAAAAATGTTTGAGACGTTTAAGTGTCACAGTTGACAAAGAATAGATTCTTTCTAATCTCTTCTTCAACGTAAGTAATATAACGCATTGGCTCCTCCAAGCACAATTGTCGATTCGCGTTTATGAAACTTCTCACGCCATTCATTTCTGTTCAAGTCATTTCTCGCAATGTCCGCATCTACTGCTTTAACAATGCGGTTTTTCCTGTGTACTGAACTGGGCTCGGAAGTGAAGCCACCATGAGGCTAATGAGATGATTTCTAAGGGCTCGTTTTATCTTTGTTAGACACAATATTAATGAGAACTAACAGACAATAACGCCAAGGAAAGTATAGGGGGTGCGATCTGTAGTATTTAGAATATAAATGTGAAGAAAGTAAAGTGGACGAAAAGATGACTTGCCGCCGGCAGGGACCGAACCTGCGACCTTCGAATAACGCGTCCGATGCTCTACCACTGAGCTACGGCGGCGGTCATCCTCCCGTCCACTTTGTGGGGTATATATGTTGATTTAAACCTAGGAGTGTTCATCAGCGCCAATCGCAGCCATGGCGGCGAGTGTGGAACACTCTTTTTTGCCTATTGGCGTCACGTAGCACGTGACCTTTTTTACGAGCTGGCAGCTGACCAATAATCCCTCGCATACTACCTGAAGGCATTAAGTCTGCCAGGACGAGACCCTTGCTATGAATGAAGGAAAGGAGATGATTTCTAAGGGCTCGTTTTATCTTTGTTAGACACAATATTAATGAGAACTAACAGACAATAACGCCAAGGAAAGTATAGGGGGTGTGATCTGTAGTATTTAGAATATAAATGTGAAGAAAATAAAGTGGACGAAAAGATGACTTGCCGCCGGCAGGGACCGAACCTGCGACCTTCGAATAACGCGTCCGATGCTCTACCACTGAGCTACGGCGGCGGTCATCCTCCCGTCCACTTTGTGGGGTATATATGTTGATTTAAACCTAGGAGTGTTAGTCAGCGCCAATCGCAGCCATGGCGGCGAGCAGGGGCGTAGGCAGAAATTTTTTTCGGGGGGGGGGGGGGCACCTCCTTGATCTGTAGTGGGGACGAGCAGGCAGATGTGGTCGAGTGTCATTTTCTGCTCTGTATGCTATGGCAAAAAAAAATTTCGGGGGGGGGGGGCACGGGCCCGGTGTGCCCTAACGTGGCTACGCCCCTGGCGGCGAGTGTGGAACACTCTTTTTTGCCTATTGGCGTCACGTCCCTGCCGGCCCCTGCCGTCCGTCCTGGTCCCTGCCGGCGGCAAGTCATCTTTTCGTCCACTTCACTTTCTTCACATTTATATTCTAAATACTACAGATCACACCCCCTATACTTTCCTTGGCGTTATTGTCTGTTAGTTCTCATTAATATTGTGTCTAACAAAGATAAAACGAGCCCTTAGAAATCATCTCCTTTCCTTCATTCATAGCAAGGGTCTCGTCCTGGCAGACTTAATGCCTTCAGGTAGTATGCGAGGGATTATTGGTCAGCTGCCAGCTCGTAAAAAAGGTCACGTGCTACGTGACGCCAATAGGCAAAAAAGAGTGTTCCACACTCGCCGCCATGGCTGCGATTGGCGCTGATGAACACTCCTAGGTTTAAATCAACATATATACCCCACAAAGTGGACGGGAGGATGACCGCCGCCGTAGCTCAGTGGTAGAGCATCGGACGCGTTATTCGAAGGTCGCAGGTTCGGTCCCTGCCGGCGGCAAGTCATCTTTTCGTCCACTTTACTTTCTTCACATTTATATTCTAAATACTACAGATCATACCCCCTATACTTTCCTTGGCGTTATTGTCTGTTAGTTCTCATTAACATGAGGCTAATATAGCCCTTAGCTTCACCTTCACTTTTCTGTATTCAGATGCTTCTCTTTTGACGCAAAATGTGAACGAAATGGAAGGAAAGTTTGTCTCGGCATCTGATGATATCAGCATTCCGAAAAGGTAAGTACCGCAAGCGGAGGAGATTGTTATAGCCACAAAGCCAAAGTTGCGGCTTTTATGTACAGTCGCGCTCAATATGACTTGGAACACGGGAGCGCGTGGCCTCACGAGTTCAAAGCTTTCTCATGGTTTCCACTAGCCCTTATTTCCATAACTAAATGCTGTTCTAGCATTCGGGGATGATTCTAAATAAGAAAATATCGTTTAGTTGCTGAAATGAAAACAAGTTGAACCCATGCGCAATCTTCTTGAACTCACGGGCCACGCGCTCCCGTGTTGCAAGTCATATTGAGCCCTACTGTACAGGATGAGTTTAAAATAACATAGAGCTGAGCTAGTTGGTGAGTATTCATGTTAAAGAGACAGGGCGTGCAAACACGCACACAATAGAGAAGCCAAGACACCACAAACGCCGACTGACAACTGAAGAGGCGCATAACGGCGGAAAAAAAAAAGAAGGCAGGAAGACTTATCTGCGCATGCCCAAGCAACGGGAGAACCTATCAATCCGGCACGCGTGGTGGTCTACGTGAGAGATAACTATTCAGACACTTTATTTCTTCTTTATGCAGGTTAATCGATGGTTGTCTCACGCATGCTTTACCGCTATTATCTATATGCCAGGACTCAACTATTAAACGCGAGAGTGCAAGTGCACGCCAAAATTTGATGAAGGCGCGATTTTGCACCGGCACGGGAATGAAGAAACGCATTTAATGGTTGAGGCCCGGCATATAGATAACTGTGGTAACGCATGCGTGAGCTAACCATCGATTAACCTGCATAAAGAAGAAATCAAGTGTCTGAATAGTTATCTCTCACGTAGACCACCACGCGTGCCGGATTGATAGGTTCTCCTGTTGCTTGGGCATGCGCAGATAAGTTTTCCTGCCTTCTTTCTTTTCCGTCGTTGTGCGCCTCTTCAGTTGTTAGTCGGCTCTTGTGGTGTCTTGACATCTCTCTTGTGTCCATGTTTGCACGCCCTGCCTCTGTGAGTACAGGATGAGTGCGCGCGTTTTCTCTCTCTCTCTCTCTGTGTATGTGCGTGCATGCCGGGGGTGGGGGGGGAGAGAAGGGGAGGATGCGTGCGCACACGACGTAGTCGTTGTTAAATCCCCCTAATGTTTTAGCTCTCGTTGTTTTCTTGGCTGCTGCAGAAGCGGATGCTTCACCTCTGTCACATGTTGCATGCAGCAAAGTATGCTTTAAAGGGGTAAAACGCAGAGAAAACCGGTATTCATGGGTCGAAAATAAACCTCACGGGGTCCCTTACGCATTCACCTAAGGTGACTCAAAGGTGAAAGCCTTTTCCTTCTTAGTCGATTGTACTGATCCTCCCCACTCCTGACCCGCTGACACTTTCCGCACCTCACGTGATGTCGCACTGCCTCCGTGATCGGCCCACATTTGACCGAGCGACGATGTCGCGTGATCACGTCGCCGTATGTTATGATGACGTAACAAATTTTGGTGATCTATGACGTCATGATTACGTCACATGTTCCCCTCTTGTATGACGTTATCCGATTTTCGGTACCATTCATGCTGACGCCAACGACGACGATCAGTGTTCCCGTTTTATCGCGATAGCGTTAAAGAGCTCGCTTCGCAGGAATTCCGGTTTCCGCGTCGTTGGTTGTCAGCGAAAAATCATCTTGTCCGTGACCGGAAAATCGAGAAAAATGCAAATAAAATAAATAATAGAAAACTACGGTTACAGAGAGAATTGAACCCAGGCCGTCTGCGTGGCAAGCAGGTGTTCTAACACAGAGCCACGCTATTGCTTGTAACTGCTTCGCAAAAAAATCCTATTTGAATGTCACGTAGTGAAAGGAGTCTCCTTAACGCATGCAATTTGCGTGGCAGAAGCGAAGAATCAGGCCAGGCGTCAAAACATGTTTATTGTGCAAGGAGTGGGTGTTTTAAAGGCCCACCCATTACAAAGCGCTCAACATATTTAATCATCATCAGCTGCAAAAGTATCAACAATGTGAGCAACTGCGCAGGTTCACGTGTTGCCTTACGGACGCGTAGTGGGCCCTTCGCTGATTCGTAAAAGGAAGAATTATGGCGTAGTGAGCATTTATGAACTGTACTTGCAGTAGGCATTATAGTATAGTTTGATACGGGCAATGCTACGCGCAGAGTCGTTGGTTTCTTTACGGTACGGTTGGGGCCTGCATCGAGAACCAAAGATAGGCTAGCAATTGAGAAGGCGATGCGCACGGGGCCCGATTACGCTATCACGTTCTACTATTGAAGCCGAAGCTCAATCGTCCTCCAAGTTTTTCCATGATGTACATTAGGCTTTCGTCTCATTAAATTGTATTAAAAGGGTGGAGACGCCAAATCTTGAGTCTAGAAAAAGTCTTCTGTAGGCTTCCTCTGTATGCAAGGACACTCAGCACCACGTGTTGGACGCAGCAAACGTGTACAATATGTTTTAATTTGTCTCCAAAGTGTGCCTAAATGCTCATTCTCGCGATCGAGACACATCGCTAGCGTTCCTGACTTGTAGTCTTTTAACTGTATTGTAGTAATTATAATAAAATGTGAAGAAATGAAGGTGGACAAAAAGACACCAACTGCACGACGCCAACTAGCAAAAAAAAAAAAAGAAAGGATGTTCCTCACTAGCCATCATGGCTACGAGCGGCGCTGACTAACACTACACGTCTGCGTCCACAGAAATACCCGATAAAGTGGACGGGAGGACCAACGCCGCCGTAGCTCAATTGGTAGAGCATTAGGCGCGTTGTCTGAAGGTTGCGAGTTCGGCCCCTGCCGCCGGCAAGTTGTATTTTCGTGTACTTTCATTTCTTCACATTTATATCATAATTACTACAATGCAGTAAAGAGACTACACATAACGTCCACAACACCCTCCTCGGCTACATTGTCTGTTGATTTTGATTAAGCTTGCGTATAACAAAGAAACGAGCCCTTGAGTTCCCTTCTTTCGTTCCCTAACAAAGCAGAAAACTGGGCGTGTTGGTAGGTATTCATATTCACTGGCTAGCGCGCACTCACAACGGGGACAAAGGTAGAAGAACGCGACAACACAAGCGCTAGCTCGTGTTGACTTGTTCCTGCATGAAGTGCGTAATTTACCACCAGATTTAAATGAATCGCTACGGATAACAGCGGCACCACCACACCGAGTTTTCAGCCGCCCCTGGATTTGGTGCGTGGCACGGTTTTGCGACGCCACATGCGCGACCGATATGATTGGCCTGCCAGCGTTTATACAGGAGGAGAAAACTTGACGTGAACACCCGGCTTTGTCGGGCAACTGGTGGCGCAGACATCAACCAGACAAGGACGAAGCGTGTCCTCCGCGATCTGTGCACCGGTGGATGTCAGGACGCTTATGCCACACCACTCGGCGATATTGAAAGGAAAGGCAAGAGAACCATGAAAAGAAAGGCCCTCGTTGGGAGAAAGATAGCCTCTAATCGTTCGTAGCTATTTTGATATATAAGGAGCTTCCCTCAAGTTACAGCACGAACGAATAAATGCGGCTGCAGCCTAACGGCTTACATAATTCCGAAAACCTTTTTCGGGAATGGACATTGCGAAGAAACCGTCGTTGAGATGCCTAGGATGCGAATTAAAAGGTTGACATTATAGGGAAAAAACTGAACACAAAACTCTGCTAAGCCTACCATTAATTTAGGCGAAGAGCGTTTCATATTTCATAAGTATAATTTCTTGGATATATAGCTCATGACTCGGTCCTTTCATCATGTGTCAACCATAGCCGACAAGACGACGCACTCGTATGCCCCGTGAGAAACGTGAGTCGCATGGCCTCTGGCGTCGTGACACAAGCGCCGCATGGTCTTTGCCATCAGGACGTCTGTCTGTATGTTTCGAGCACACGTCTCCTTCACGAGTGCCTTCTGGATGTCCGAACACCCCTCGTTGCCCCAGCTTTTCCATCTTGGCAACATCCCTCGGAAGAGGCTCTGGAATCCCGTCGGCCAGAGAGAGCCGACTGGAACGGACAGTGGGTGGGCCTGCAAGAGAAGGGCCTCGCGGTCGCCTGCGGCGGCCCACCATTGAGAGATGATGCAGACCACTTCCGGCCAGGTCGCATCCGGCGCCGCGTTTATCACCTCGGCGGCGGCACTCAGCGGTTTCGTGTTAGCCCCCGCTATCAGGCCGCCTAAACAACAGCGTGAAAGAAGCCCTCACCTCCCTGGCAATAGACCGAAGAACAAAAAATAATCGGGCGAGCAAGAGAGCGCAAAACAAAGCGGATGAAGGGTACGCCGCGGTCGTACAAGGCGAGCCCCTAAGAGCGCTGCTGACGCATGTATGACGTTAGCCGTAAGTATACGAGACGCGCCCTCTTCGCTCCCCGTATCATACTGCACTGACCTAAGAGGGGGGGGGGGGTTGCACGACGCGACGCCGGATCCACATTGCCCGAGACCCCGGGACCTTTCCATCGCGACTCCTTGGGATTTCTTTCTTGCTGCCAGGTCTGTACGGGCTTTGCGGAGATGCCTTCTCGCTTCTCTTTTGTTTCGTGTTTGCCGTCTGCGGTTTGCTTTCTCAGGTCGGTGTTGCGGCGAGCGCTCTTAGCGTGATCTCTACTGCCGGGCGAGCGTGTTGAAGTATACACACAAACGAACGCGCAAACGACAACGAAGAAGGAGGACGAGGGGTGTGGGAGGTGATGGCGCGAGATGAGCAGGGCTTGCCGCCACTTTGCAGTCGCGGGGGCGTTATTTTTCAGTGGCGACATGGAGCGTGCGCGTCGGTGTCGAGTAGAACGGCGCAAAAGAGGGCAGAACGGAGAGATGTCCTCGCGCAGCAGTGGGAAACACTCGCCGGCTACAGCACTTTCTCGGCGCTGCGACTGCTGCTGCGACAGGAGTCGTCCGGGCGCTCGGAGGTGGCGTTGCGAAGGGGGCACATTTGTAACGGCCCCTTTTACGGGTCCCGGTTCGGTGGTGTCGCGTGGGGAGGTGTCGGGAAGACCGCGTTGGCCTTGGGGCGGTCGGGCTCTCTGGCGGTGAGGGGGGCGCAGGCGGACGTGAGCAGCGGAGTGTTGCGAAAAAAGAAATGACCGAGAGAAGGGAGGATATTTGTAACACCGCCTCGGGGCACGTGTAAGAAGAAATTTTTCTCCTCTCCCCTTCATTCAGCCTTCCTTTCCTGCCCCCCCCCCCCCACCCACACGCATCGTGAGCTTCTTGTCGCAATTTCTTGCTTTTCTTGCGAGGCAAAGTGGCGACACTGGCGCCGGTAATGACACGCTGTCTACCGTCAGAAAGAGAGGCCTTGATAACCTTCGCTACCAGGTTACGCTATTTGTTACGGCTAGAAGGTAAGAGAGCAGTTTCGAAACGACCGTCGGGGAAAAAGCGGAGGGCGGAATATAGAAGAATAAGGTTGGCCAAACGAAGAAACGCCGAAACATTTTTTTTTTTTCCCTTTTTCCCGCTCTACAAAAGTCATCTAGTGGAGCTGCTTTGCGCTACACTCTTCTTTCCTTTTAAAATAGGGAAAATGTTATTTCTCCATCGCTTTTCAGGGTGCCCTAAAATGGTTCTGTCTTTTCTGTGCGACCAGTCTGCTTCTTGCTCCGTTTATTCGCGCGTATTCTGCATTATAAAAGTCCCATCTGAAAAGAAAAGGAAACACGCTATAGCAGGCACGTATTGGTGGCCCTCTTTCATTCTTTACGTAGTGGGACAGCATTTTGTGCCCGCTTTCTCCCCAGTTTCCTTGCCGTGGGCTCCGACCGCCTATCCGATGTGCTGCCCCGTCGGCAAAAGCAATAAATCAGGGCCCCCAAAAACACGCCGCTGCCCGTTAGGGCTGCACGCGTGCACAAAGCCAGGCGCGCAGGTAAGCACGGACAGAGGAGGCTATTTTACCGTGTTTTTGCTCAGATTATTTCTGGCTAAAGCAGCGGCGGCTCAAAAAAACGCAGGGAGCAGCGAAAACGAAGTGCGGGGAAAACATTTTTTCAAATCATGTTCGCCGGTGGTGGCCCGTCGAGCGTCGCACGCACGCGGTTTTCAGCGACCGCGGGAGCATCGAACAGAAGAAGGAAAAAGCATGTCAGGTGGCCCTTTTGTAGCCTCGCGATACAAATATGGCCGCGTGCCCGGTGGCTGACAAAGATCGAAAGGCTTTTATTCGCAGGCGTGCACTGTTGCTCGCGCACCCGGCGTGCCTGCGGCACACTTTTTGAGCGATGTATAACAGGCCCCTACGCGCGCTCGCAGGAACCACCTCCATCCTCAATCCTCTACATGCATGCATACATACACACAGACCTTTCCTCTTCGCTCTCTCCCACAGCCATACCACCCTTTCCTTAGGTTCAACCTTCTTACATTCGCTGTGTACACAAACGAGGCCCGACGCAAGCACGCCGTAACGAAATGGGAAACGAGCACTCGCTCGCCGACCGGCGCACGCGTCAAATGACGCGGACTGGGTTTTCGGAAACTCGCATTCTACGACCACTCGCTACTTCTTTACGTTCTCTCTTTCATTTTTTTTTTATGTTGACGCGAGGTCTTGCACGTCTTTTTGCGGAAAGATTCATCGCTCGCACATCAGCCGTGCTTTACAGCTCGCGATGCTTTACGAATGTTTAAGTCCGCTTCGCGCTGCTTTAGTGTCTCGCGCAGACCTGGCGTGTGCATATATATAGCGCGGGATTTATAAACAGGACGCATTGCGCCTGCAGCTGATGACGAGAGCAGAAAACACGTTAGACGCAATTCTATGTTCGTATCGTGCGCTGACAGGGCGGGTACATGTGATCCGAGATTAGCAGTGGATATCATCGGATCTTTGTGGATTCTCGTTAATAATGATCACTTGGTGGCACTCTAGAACACATCATGACGATATCGCCCCAGGAAAAAACTGAGTCGTCAAATAGTGTTCATTTGTCTTCATTTGCATTGTAGAAGTAACACGCTCGCATTCATCACGAAAACAGAGCGCTAATTTAAACATGGGCAGAAAAGCAGCATACGAGGACGGGCGCTGCGTTTCCCTGTCCATGTTTAAATTAGCGCTGTGTTTTTGTGATGGATCCGTACCAACAAGCTCGCATCTAAACTTTTCTAAGTCACGCTCGCATTGTCGACATTTGAATGATGGCTCGCTGCTACCGCTGCTTGGACCATGCTCAGCGAATTTTGCACTTTGATTCGAACAGTGCAAGAAGTTCACCTCTCGTTGTCGGGTTGTGTAAGGTTTCAGCTGCACCATTTGCATGAATCAACAAAATTAGCGCCCAAGCACTCCGCACACGTGGTTAACCATTGTAGCTGAAACGTGCGGCGCCGGTGGTTATCCCTGGTGTAATCCTGAAATCTTAATTGGTGTTTGCCGCATGCGTGTTCCCTTCTTCATTTTCGGTGCATCAGGGGTGTAGTGGGGTTTGCCCAATTTCTGTGGCACATTTATTTATTTATTTATTTATTTATTTATTTATTTATTTATTTATTTATTTATTTATTTATTTACTTACTTACTTAGATACCGGATGACATTACATTGGGGGGGGGGGGGGGCGTTACAATGGAGTGAAGAATGCATTTACAATTCAGCATACATCAATTGAAAAAGAAATACTGTATGCGCTAGGAGCTTTAGCGCACAAAAGACTGGGGAATTTGGGTTTCGCCTAGCTATATAGGGCTTGATTTAGATCTTGGTTTAGAGAAACCTTGATTTAGATGCTTCTACAGATCGCAACCTCTAAATGTAAGGACTTTGGGCCGTCCAAACTAATTTTTCGTGCCGTCGACGCTCGGCAGGCTTTTAAGGAGAATGGCGCTCACTATAGACTCGATCACTAGATGGAGTACGCAAACCCCGACTTTTTTGACTCGGCGCATACCGAATTCCACTAGGGCTGTGCGCGTATGACAGTCTACATCTGATAGAGAAGGCCTTTAATTACAGGCGTAACCGCCCCAGACATGTGCCCGGTATACTGGTGGCTGTCCCTCTTAAGCGTCCCTTCGACACCATTCGACACGACTACTATACTTGCTCGGACTCGACACGACTAGGCGTAACTGCCTCACACATGTGCCCGGACTACGGGTGTCTGTCCACCTTAAGCTTTCCTTTGACACCATCCGACACGACTATCTGCTTGGATTCGACACGACTACGGACTCGACGGAAGCGTTACCTCACGTCCAAAGTACGCTTGGATTCGGATTCGGCGTGTTCCCTTACACGGTAATGGCACCCTGTGCGAGTGGTTTTCTGAAATCCAAAATGAATGAAGGTCCATAATTCAAGTCGTCTAGAAGACCGGAAACTGTTTCGGCAGTAGCTTCAGCGAGGTCCTCCGAGCGCTGGTCACCGCTGTCCTCACTTCTTCTGTGGATAAACCTCAGAGCATGGCGAAGGCGCGCTTGCGCAAGTTAGAACCACTTCGAGGGATCACCAGCCTTCCACGACACGCAAACGCAGGCGGTCTCTGTGGTTGCGCTCAACTCCCGTCCCTCGAGGCCACGCTCGCAGTATAAAGGTACATCAATGTAGCTTGACAAGCCACCACCAATGCTGGAAGACACATCATGAGACTGACCGATGAGTGGGCCTCATCGGTCACATCATCTCATCAGTGGGATTCTGGTTCAATATCGATCACCTGGGGTTCTTTATAACGCGCCCCTTAATCTGGGTACATGGGTGTTCTTTGCGTTTTGCCCACTCGAAATACGATAGCCATGGCCTGGGAATCGAACCCGCGCCTTCGACCT
The DNA here is from genome assembly GCF_013339695.2 of Rhipicephalus sanguineus. Classification (NCBI taxonomy): domain Eukaryota; kingdom Metazoa; phylum Arthropoda; class Arachnida; order Ixodida; family Ixodidae; genus Rhipicephalus; species Rhipicephalus sanguineus. Next base: position 124,093,220 of record NC_051180.1, on the reverse strand, counting down.
CAGCCATCGTAGCACAGGGTAAGCAGCTGAGGAGTATGAACATATCATAAACGACGACTCCACGAGCACTTAATTGTGCCGAAGCAATGTCGCGAGCCTTCGAGGTTAGCCGAAACGCATCAGGAATGCACTCTCACAGAGTACGGGCAGACAAACATGTGACGATACTCCGCGTGCCACAATTACCAGGAATTGGGGGACATGTGCACGTGGCGCCATATTTCGGCGGCGGTCGAGGCGGCCAGCATGCAGTAACTAATTGAGAGACAGGCAGAAAAATTACAGCCGACGAACAAAACTAGTAATCAGAACGCTGTGTCTAAGAAAGAAAAACTAGCCCTTAAATAGCCCTTCTTTCACTAATCAGGATTCAGTCACGCTTCTGTATAGTAGTGACCAACTGCAACATTATCGTAAAATTTTAGTAGCGTGGCACAAAGTACGTAGGTTCCCAGGACATTTTGATACCCTATACAATGTCGTAATGACGCAAATTAAAGTCTCCTGGGAGCCTACGTGGTTTGTGGTGCGATAGTGCTTTTTTTAATAGAATGTTTCGGTGGATCTTTAGGATATCGCTACCTATAGATCAACGGAGTTCATTTCCATCTAGTATTGTCGCTATAAACGATTATGAATACTTTCAGTCAGCGCTCCATTTGTTTCTCGAGCGTTGCAATGTTTTTGAATAGCTAAATTCATTGTATTTGTTACTGTGTAAGGTGTCCGATTGTCGTTCGTTCCAGAAACTGAACAAACCTGAAAGTTGTTCTCCTGTGATTGTCATTATTTTGTGCAGTGTTGCGCATACTTACTTCGAATAACATTTGGTGTTATACTTTCCTTGCTAGTACTGTACCGTTTTTCATTTTGGCATTGTATTCCTAGTGTTGTCGTTTTTTTCAATTGGTGTATTTTGCCTGCATTGTGATTATATTCTTGAGTCCTTTCTAATCCACCCCCCCCCCCCCTTCTATGTATTGCCATTCTGGCTCTTAGGGTCTCCGAGGAGGAGGAGGAGGAATAAACTTTTATTGAGACCAGCAATTTGTTTGGCTGGGCCTAGGCCTCCCACGTGGGGACGTCGAGGTCTTGCCTCTCCGCCGCCTCGCGGGCCTGCTGGGTCGCCCAAAGCTGGTCGTCGAAGTGGGAGCTGCGCAGGGCGGCATGCCATCTCGACGAGAGGGTCTCGGTGTTAACGGACGGGTACTGGTGTTTACACTCCCACAGCATATGCGGGAGCGAAGCGACCTGGGTCTTGCATACCTTACAGGTGTGGTTAGGATAAATGTCTGGTATCGATGTAGTGACGGGTACGTGTTTGTCTGTAACAGGCGGAGGGTGGTTGCCTGCGCTCTGTTTAGCTTGTGATGAGGGGTGGGGAAGGTTCTTCTTTCAAGGTTAGGGTCTCCGAATAAAGCAAAATAAATTAGTGTAGAACAATGAGTAAATTTTGGGAATTACTTTTGTTCATCACACGTGATTTTTCTTTGCACATTTCTGACGCCCCGTCCACACATTCCCAAATCCTGGTCATCGGAATCGAACTGCCAAGTTGCAACCAGCGTCTGCAAACGGCCGCCAGCGCAATAGGTCATGCTTCTTGTTCTTTTTTTATTCCGATAGCAATTATATGGACAGTCTCGGCTGGAAAATGTCCGTCCCCGTCGCCGTCATTCACCCTATATGTATAAGTATGTATATATATAGAAAGGCCACAAAGAAAAATAATTAAGAAATTCTTTCCGACGCGCGGAATCGAATGGGCGACCTCTCGCTTTGCAGCCCGCCGCGTTAGACGATAGGCCACGACAGCACCGTCTCTCAGCCTGCTAATGGCGAGCTATTTATATACACCATGTAATTCAGCATGCTTTCTTAGTGGCCACATAGATGGCGCGACGTGCGCGCGTGTTGCGCGCTGTAAAGATCGTCGCCCCGCCCCTGCGAACGCCGTTGCTGTTCGCTCTACAGGGCGTCGTCGCTTTCGTGCGCTTATCTCAAGGAAAGAAGGGGCGGCCGGCGGGGTGCTTCGCTTCGCTCGCTGCAGCGGCCGCGTTTGCGAAAGGAGCGCGCTGTTCAAACAGAAATAAGTAACAACTGTGACAATTAGTTCGCGCTCGTCTTGTGTGTACCTGTTCGTTTGTTTCGTGCGTCCTGCTTTATGTTTGAGCAGTGCGCTTCAAGTGTCGAGCTGTGACGCATTAGTTCTCGCTCCTCCTGTGTTTGTTTTTTTTTCAGAGATCTGTTGGTCATTCAGTTTTAAACGAGTACTCCCGTGTTTGTTGAAGATAATAATGCTGTGTGACAGGCAGTGTCCGTTGTTAGACGCTTTAACACGTGTATGCGGACAATGTTTGTGGAAAGTTCAGAAGCTACTGCACTTGTAACAAGATCATTAGTTTTATGGCTCACCTGAGCACACGCGCGCCCTTTATTTTGTTTCCCAAGAGTTTGAGAAAGTCCCGACTTTCTTAAGCTTCCTAACGCCAACTTTGTCAGAAGATTAGAACGTGAATCTCCTCCACTCCCCCATTCTTTTGTTTCTTGTTACCGCGCCATTTTAAGGCGGTATAAGATAGCTTCTGGATTATGTATTTTTTATGTTTTACTTATCGATACTGTAGGTCTTCTGCAGACTCATATAGGGAGCGGGCACAAAACATCACAGACATGTAGTAAGATACCACATACGTCCAAAAAGGCAACAGGGTCGACATGAGGAAAGACCTGAACACTTTTCAAGAGCAAGTACATCGATAATATATTACCCACATTCTTACACTTCACGTACACAAAAAAATAAAGTGAACAAATGTACCATTAGAGATCACGTGCTGCACATGAGAAAAGAGATGTACAAGAAAAAAGCAACAATAGAATTCAACACTGCAAGATACTTTCTGCACTTTTACATCAGGAGAAGTAGCTATAGAGGCTCCACTGGCTGCTCCACAAAAGAACAAAACTGATCTAGGTTTGGATTACTTACAGCTTCGCTTGGTAGCGCGTTCCAAGTGTTCAAAGCGCGAGAGAAATAAGAATATTTAAACGTATTGCAATGCACACTGAATGGCTTGATGCATTTGTCGTGGTTTGTCCTACTAGAGCGACGGCCGGGCGGATGAATGTAGTCGCCTTTACTGATTTTTATGTGGCCGTAAAAAAAAAGGGGGGGGGGGATAAAAAAAAAACTATCGAAGCAACATGACGCGGGAAAGACAGTTACCAAGTGCGCTCGATTGCGCATTTCCCATTCACTGTCATGCCAAGAATACTTTGAACAGATAAGCCTCAGAGCCCTATTCTGTAATCTTTCAAGTTTGTAGCGAAGGTACTTTTGATAGGGATCCCGCACTATACTTCCGTATTCTAGAATAGGTCTGAGCAGGGTTTTATATGCAGTTAGTTTAACGGCTGGAACGGCTTTGTTTAATTTTTCTGCGCAGAAATCCTAGCTGCTTTAATGACTTGGCGCATGTATTGGTAATACACTTATCCAATCTCAAGTCTTGTGAAAATGTGACGTCCAAGTATTTTACGTTGCCAACTTGAGTAATACTCAAGCCTTTAATAGTGTACTGAAATGATAAAAGTCGTTGTTATTCTTGGTTAGGCTGAAGAACGCTGTTTTAGACACATTCATTTCCCTCTCCCACATATCACACCACCGGGTAAAGTTTTGTAAAGAAGAGTTAAGTTTTAAGTGGTCATCGATACTGCGTATTGCAGTATAAATGACACAGTCATCTGCGAAAAGTCGAAAATTACATCTGGTTATGTCGTTGACGTAGATGAGAAATAATGTTGGTCCTAAAACAGACATTTGCAATACTCCGGACGAAACGTTTAGGCAGTCAGAATCTACATTACTTAGGGTTACACACTGGGTATACGATTTGTTAGGTAAGGCGAGATCCATGCTATTACTTTTACATCAGAAGTAGCTATAGAGGCTCCGTTAGCTGCTCCAAAAATGAACAAAGCTGATCTAGGTTTGGATTACTTACAGCTTCGCTTGGACCTTGGCAGCTGGGTTGGCGGCAACGCAACATTACGCTGACTGCATCCTCTTACCTTGCTGCCAATGCCAATCGTTTGACGCTTGGCTATTAATTTAGAATGAGGCACACGGGCGAACGCTTTCGCAAAATCTAGGAATATTGCGTCAGTTTGTAATTTAGAATCAATTGTGCAAGCGAATACGAGGAATGAAGGAGTGGATGCTGCGAGGATCATGACTTTACAAAGAACAGAAAGAATGCCGATACATAAACTCGTACGTCATAAGATAAACAATAATTGCTTCAGAAAGAGTCAATAACAGACAAATGCGAAACGACTCACGCGAATAGCGAAAAACACGGAAAACTAACAACCAAAATCGGTGGCAGCATAAACAGTGCATCATGCGCATGTGTTGGCGTGTGTTTTTGTAAGCAAAGTAAAGGGGGTGTGGGGAAGATGCAACCAGTGGCCATTGCGCACTTGCCTAATGCCGAAGCTCATGTGGTTATAACCCTGGGCTGCAGTTTTTTTTTTATCTAGCTGCCAATTATCCCACCTACTCAGATTTCATTTTCCGGGAGCCTTTTGAAGCTCTGCCCGCTTTCATGCTTCGCCAGTGGGAATAAAAGAGCGGTTGCAGTGACAGGTCAAAGCTTGTTTTTGTTCTTGAATTTCTGCCCCCTCCCCTTCTCGCTTTCTCTTTGACACACGCTGCGTGCACGGCTGCTGTATCACACAGTAAACACTGCCGATCAAAAAAACAAAAAAAGACGGTGGAATTACAAGGCCGAAACTATTCAGGTGCAGAATATTCGTCCTCACAAATAAAAAATTTTGGTAAGGATTGCAACAGGGCCCACGTTCCCGCCATTAACCGTGAACTTAACGACAGTCCTAGTTGATTACGTGCCTGAATTTGATGAGCACTATGTAGAAAGTAACTGGAAACTTTACAGAACTAAAACGAAACATTTGTTCGATACGTAGCCCTAAGTACCATCGCGTACCACTTTAATTAACATCGGTTTCTGCGGTATATAGTGTCTTTAAAAAATGTCTTTCAATAACAAAAACGTAGCTGGTTGGGGTAAACTTACTAATGGAACAGACATGCAGTGCTTTAATCATCATATTTCACTGTACAAAAAGGCAAAGAGAAAACCGATATGCGTTTTTGTTTTCATAAGGACAGCCCCATTAGTCTCTTGTTATGCAGAGTAAAAAGTTCGCGAAAGTTACTCGTATTAACGGCGGCAAACAGAATATGATCTAGCTGAAAGACAGCACAGTTGTGCAGCTGTCCTCATTGATCAGTGTTACGTTTCACAGAAAATTAATTCTTTTCTTAACCTTCTTTTCAGCTCTTTTAGCGGCTTGGTTTCCTTATATCGATGAAAGTATAACTTTACGTCTTAGGAAGTTTTTAATGGTGGACTACAATGACATCGTGAGAACGATCCGGAGTTCGAAATTGTCTTCTAATGGTATCGGTGACGTCAGAGTTCCGAGTATTCAGCTCAATAAAAATAAATTTTGCACCGGGAAGTAGATTTATGTACTCTATTTGGCTAGAAATCTCAGAAAACTAATCGGACTACGCTCCCACCTCCTGACACATCCGAATTTCGACGACTTTGCGTGTATACAATATTGCTGTGTTCCTACATGTAGACGGTGTCATTGCGCAGGGCTCACACCATACTCTTGCTTTTTCCTCGCGGTTTTCTCGAACTTAAGCGAATTTTAACGCGAAAGCGTTAAATAGCTCGGTTCGCAGAAGTTCCGGTGTCAGTGTCGGTGTCTTTGGTTGGGAGCGAAAAATCAACGTTGTCCGTGAGCAAAAAATTGAGAAATATGGAATTAAGTAAATAATAAAAATCTTCGGTTCGAGTGATAATTGAACCCAGGCCTTCTGCGTGGCAAGCAGGAGTCCTCCCACAGAACCACGCCGTTGCTTGAATCTGGCTTCGAAAAAAAAAAAGAACAGCACTATGTGAATAATATGTAGTGGGAGGAATCTCCTTAACGCATGTAATATGGCGTGGCCGAAGCGCAGAATCGCGCCAGGCTTCAAAACATGTGAATTGCGCAACGAGCGGGTGTTTTAAAGGCCCACCCCTTACAAAACGCTCAGACATATTTAATCATCATCATCTGCAAAATAATCACCAAAGTGAGCAGCTGCGTTGGATCGCGTGTTGCCTTACGGACGCGTAGTGGGTCTTTCGCTGATTCTCAAAAGGATGAATTATGGCGTAGTGGGCACCTCGCAACTGTACTTGCAGTAGGCATTTTAGGATAGTTTGGAACGGCCGATGCTAAATGCTCAGACTTTCGTTTCGTTGCGGCACGGCTGCTGCATCCACCGAGAACCGAAGCCAGGCAAGCAGTTGACAAGGCGATTCGCACGGGGCCCGATTAGGCTACCACGTTCTGCTCTTCAAGGCGCTCAAGCGTCCTCCAAGATTTTTTATACAAATGTGTGAACACAAGTCCACGTAAATGAGAGCGGCGTCATTTCTCTGAAGCTGCAACTACCATCGCAGAATTTCCCACCCAAATGCGACGTTATTATGCCGTCCCTGTATGGGTGTTGCATTTACGAAGGCGAATTTTTTTTTTTTTTGGCATCGGAATGGTGGACACCTCTACATGTACTCCCGCGGGACTGACGAGACAACTGAACACGTCCTGCGCAGCTTCGCTCGTTATGACATTCAGCGATACCCGTTCTGGATGTTACTAAACCAACTGCAAAGGCGCTGCTGGTGTAATCAAAGTCGACGGGTGTCAGCCAACGGCTGTCCACTTGATGCGCTCCTGCAAGTGTTCGCGCAATTATCTCTTCTCATCTATCTCTTCAAATATATCTCTCTTTTCGCCCCTTCGTCATTTCCTCCAGTGCAGGGTAACAAACCGGACGTGCGAGTGACACATCCCTGCATTTCCTTGCTTCTCTCTCTCTCTCTCTCTCATTTCCAGCCCTCTGAGCCTATTGGACGGCTACCGCTCATTGCTCCCCCATACTATGGTACTAAGTACCCTTTCGATTCCAGTGAACTGGTTGCCACTATCTAGCCTGAGCAGGTTTACAGACCAAAAAATCATGATTTTACCACTGCTGTTGGAAGGACAAAAAAGCATACTACGAGGCTAAACCTTTGTCGGAAGAAAAATCTTTGTCAGAAGAAAACACAGGCCTCTAGCATTTTCGCCTCCATCGAAAACGCGACCACCGCGTCCTGGACTCGATCCCGCAACCTTTGGGTCAGCCTTCGAGCACCATAACCACTAGACCACCGTGGCGGGTAATCAGCAAGCACTGGAAAAATACTATGCCACTGAGAACTCTTATTTGAAAGGAATTCTCTGCTCCAATTATTCTTTCTAACATGTTGATCAACCCAAGTTACTGGGAAACAATCCTAAGCAACTTTGGGAAGCAGATAACCCTTACACTGTCCGTGCCACAAGTCCCGCTAACGAATTCAATGAGGTTTTGTCCGATATGTAATCAGCAGAAAAACTGAACTGCGCATTTACATCTGTTTTTTAGCGTAGAAAGTGATGCATCATATCTGTTTTATTTCCCCCCTCGCTCCATTGAATCGGAAATGCCGCCTATTGTATTCTCTGACCCGCCACGGTGGTCTAGTGGTTATGGTGCTCGACTGCTGATCCGCAGGTCGCGGGATCGAATCCCGGCCGCGGCGGCCGCATTTTCTATGGAGGCGAAAATGCTTGAGGCCGTGTACTTAGATTTAGGTGCGCGTTAAAGAACACCAGATGGTCAAAATTTCCGGAGCCCTTCACCACGGCGTCTCTCATAATCAAATCGTGGTTTTGGGACGTTCAAACCAAACAATTATTATACTATTATATATTGTATTCTCTGTCTGCTATATATGTTCTCAGATTGAAAAGGTTAAACTCTCCTCGTCATCTGGCATATATGATATCAGTTCAATGTTTCTTAGGAACACTAATTGTAATTCGCTGTCTATGTATGTTTATTCTATTCCTATTCTCTTGCTACTGCCAGCTTAACCGAAGACTAGAAAGTGGAAAGGTCCTTCCAGTCTACAAAGCAGACAGCAAAAGCTCCTCACTGAACTACCGACCCACTTCCTTAGCATGCGTTCCCTGGAAGGTTACGGAACACGTCATTTACTACAGTGACTCATTGTGCCACACCATAGTCCCCTGTCATCATACCTCTTTCTTTCTTTTGCTTTCTCTCCTTACCCCCCGTGAGGGATAGCAGGCTAGAAACCCGCTTTCCAGGCCAACCTCTCCTCCTTTCTCGTCATTAAACATCTTCTTCCTAGACTCGATGCACTTCTCTAACCATTACCAGCATGGTTTCCGGAAAGGCTTGTCATGCGAAGCCCAACTATACTGGGCGACAATTTATCCTGACAGTGGAGCGATTGCTACGGAGGCGGGGCTTCCGCACATTCGTGTTGCTCCGCGAGTAGTACGGCAGCTTGCGGCTGATTTTGGTTTTGCTCGCTCGAATCGTTGACGCGTTTAGAAAAAAACATGTACACGAAAAATGTGATTGAGAGGGACATTTTGATTGTTCAGTGTACATTTTAGTGTCATATTACGAGTACATTTTTTTTTTGGAGAACTAAACAGCGCGTTTGCGGCCGCACGCTAACCCACTACTTCACTAACACCATGTTTACTTTGGAAAACGGGCTTACTGAAAAGGTAGTGCTGTCTAAGGAATGGAAAGAAAAGGAAAAGATTATTTTAAAGTGAACAATAACGGTATTTTAGCTACGACTTCCCGTAACTACTTGAGTCGCATAATAAATAAAGCAGCATTTATTTCAGTAGGCGAAGTGAGAAAATTATCAGTAAACTTAAGTACTATTTTTTGGCACGGTAGCAGCAGACATGCGCTTCCGTTCTGTAGCTTCCACAGCGCTCTCAAGAAAAGTTGTCGCCGAGTGTAGCCGTATCACTTCATGATTTACACTCCAACCCCGACCGCAACGTAAGGACAGAGGCAATCTTTTAACATTTTGCAATGACATTCGACAAAGAAGCAAATAAGAAATTAATACTAAAACTTAATTAACCATTTAAACATACATCCCGATATTTTCGAATAGATTAAGGCACTCCTGACGAACCGCTATCAAACCGTTCTTATTAATAACAAAACCTCTAACTTTATCCCAGTAACGTCAGGTGTGCCACAAGAATCCGTCGTTGGGCTCCCTTTGTTCCCGATTTATATTACCGCAGAAGAACTGGCATTAGGGCGAGTTCAATTCTGTTAAACATATTGAGTGGATTCAGATCGATACAACGGGGACAGAGGTGTTCGTGTCCCTTCTTCACCTCTGTCCTCGTTGTATCACGCTGAATCCACTCAATTATATTACCGATCCGCCTGCAAGTGTATCAGCCAACATCCCAACGTTTGCTGGCGACTGCGTCATTTATCGAACTATCAACAACGCCCTCGATCAACAAGCTTTACAGGCTGATATTAACCACGTCCTACACTGGTGCAACCAATGGCTGACGACTCGTAATCTTAATAAACGTAAATTTCTAACCTCCTCGCACCGTTCAAGCGCCCTTTCTTTTCCGTACTCAATTTCTAGCGTTCTCGCAGATGCCGTCAACACGTATAAATATTTGGGTGTGACATTATGCAGTGAATTGTCGTCGCGCATTCATATTACTAACATAGTATTACCTGCCAATAAAACGCTTGAATTCCTGAAACGCAACATCCACCACGCTCTGGTGCACGTAAAACTTCTAGCTTATAACTCACTCCTCAGACCCGTAAGCTCGACTACGCATCCGCCATTTGGAGCCCACGCCATTCTTACCTCGCCATTGCTCTGGCAGCAGTTCCAGACCGTTGCGCTAGAGTCATCCATTCCACGTATTAGTATTACCAAGTTAGTGTATCATCACCAAAAGCAGAATCCGACTTATTTATTCTCTGTCTTCAGCGTGGCACTGCCACGCTGTATTTATTCCACAATTTTTTACAGTCATCTCGGCCACCAACCCAACATCGTTTTCATGAACTTCAAGTGTCACGCCCACGTGCCCGCGCCGTTCGTTTTCCCCCGCCTAGAACAAGATTAAAGCGGCCTTTCTCACCAACTCGCAGCGATCACTTCTCCGTCAACCTTCTTGAATGATGAAAGTTACTTTCTCTTCGAGTGACGTCACGTGGTCATACTGTAAACCTACCCTTTATGTGATACGCCCTCGTGGGTTTTTTAAGGAAATAAAGTGACGTAATGATGCGATGTTCACCCCCCCCCCTTCCTCCCTACCACGCTCTCTAGAACTTCCTAATTCCAAAATCTAAGTAGCTCAAGTGATCTGTTCTGCGCCTAAGAGCAATATTTAGGACACATTGAGATAACTCCCATTCAATGACGACAACTATAAGGGCTTATACCAAAGATGATGTCATTTCTTTAGATAGACTTGCGGCAAGTTCATGGGCACTTGCGTTTTAGAGCCTAATAACGCCGCGGCTAACATCTCACAACATCGAGACATGAAACTTGTTCAATTGCAACAGGAAGCGCCCCTGAAGCTTTGCTACAGCTCGCAAAGTCTCACTGAAGTTCACTGAAGTTTGGCAAAAACAAAAACAGATCACGGGGAGACACTTTTGTGTCCATCTCGCGGATGGTATACAACAAGAGAGAATAATACTGTTTACATACACGCGCTAGTCGCGTCTCTCAGGACTACTAATAAGGTTTCGCCAACCAACCAACACACACAAGCCCGCGATCTGGATGTGAAGACGATAACAAGACTGCGGAATAATTTTAAACAACTGGCCTTCCTTTTAAAAAAAAATAATTTTGCACTTAATGAACTACACACAAGCGCCTTTGATTTCCGTTTTATTCGGAATGCGACTGGATTCGAACCCGCTCCCTCGATCTCTGCAGCACATCTACGTCACAGCCACCGAGTTACCGCAGCGCGAGCGGATCAACGAAATAATAAAAGAAAAAAAAGAGAGGAGGACGTTCAATTATTACGCAGGATAATTTATTCCACCGCGAATTAGTTCCTCGATAGAGAACGAAGATGCAACCAATTCATTAAGTACACCGCTCGCCGCGTTGCCTTTGATAACGTTGTATAAAGTCGATCTTACATTCCTTTTTCATTTTATTTTTCGTCGGGCAAGCTTCAACGAAAAGAATAAGCGTTCACATAGAGAACGGCTGCGTTTTCAGCGTGCCTAACGATTCGAAGAGAGAGAAGCGGCCGAGTTTTTACAAAGGAAGGGCGCTTCAATTAAAGCCGACTCTAAATGAAAGCAACAGCGGATGTAATTTCACGCACAAATGACTCTGAATGTCGTTCGAGAAGTTCGCCCCGCAGCCGGCTATGAAAGTACACGCAGGACGACGACGGCTTCCGCACGAATGAAAAGCAATACGTACGGGTCTTGTTGCCGGGCGCATACGTCTGAGGAGAGGTTGATCTCAAAGACGTCATCACTCTCCATAATCCCGAGTATGAGGACCAGCACGTGGACTTGCAAAGCAAAAAAAAAGGAGCCTCCATCACTTGCAGGGCTGGCCATGCGTTGAGGAGTGACCTCCGAAATTCGCGCAGAATGTACAGAACGTCTCGTAGTTAATATTTCTGATCCAGCGATTTCTTCCCCAAGGTTCGGCCCAATCGAAGACGTTAGTCTTGAGCTCCCGAGGGTATTCTTCTTAAAACGGGTGACCGGTTCAGATCCACCGCGTTTTCGAGGCCGAAACGAGAAATTTTGCGATATATGTCTGCCAACTCAAGAGGGAAATTAGTTTTATTGTAGGGAAGCTCGCCAGTCGTGTACAGTGTAAGTTGAGCAATTACTGCCACTTGATCACGAACGGAAACGCCGAGACAGTGAAAATTTTATTGCATTCGATTCTTATATATCGGTGAGACTCGTTATATTACTGCCGCGGCATTGTCCGAGTGCAGTTGACGAAGCACCGGCGCGAGGAAATGAAATTCAGTTTGAAATGAAGCGACGAAGCACGAAAGGAAGACAGGAGTGAACACATAGGCGTATCTACCGGGGGGGCAAGGGGGGCGCTAGCCCCCCCCCCCTCCCCCCACTGAGAAATTTTGGGGGGGCGGAGCCACCCCCACTTTCGGCAGTGGTTATTGTCGGCTGCAGACTGGGAAACTAACAAGTCAGGCAAAGTTTTAGTTGAACTCAGCAATAATTATGTAATAAAATTTGTCCTACGATTCTACTGTGACGACTGTCCTCCGTGTGTCATGACCACGCACTGTAGGGTACCTGCGGTGCAGGCTGCCTATTCCACGCTTGCGCGCCAGGCGCTCGAGCATTGCAGAGGAGGCTATGGATCAGCATTGCATTCATAGGCGTGCATTCATAGGCATCGCATTGCATTCATAGGCGTGCGCAGGGTTCCCCTTCAAGGGGAGCGAAGGTTCGTCGCAGTGCCCACCCCCCCTCCCAATTATGTCAATTTATGACGCTGACATTGCGCCCCCCCGCCCGAGTCGCAGCGCCCCCCTCCCTATTATTTCAATGTGTGAGGCTGACTTTGCGCCCCCCTCCTGGGTGAATAGGGGGGGGGGGGGCATCAACCCCCCCCCCCCCCCCCGTGTACGCACGCCTATGATTACATCCATCTGTCATGATTTTATTTTGTTCTGCCTGGCCTGTATTTAAGTAATCCGCGACGCAAATATAGGCGGGAACCTGCAAACGTTTTATAGCCCGATCAAACCCTCTCCTTTTTCAGGAAATTCAGTTTCTTTCTTTGAAAACGAATAGCATCGCCACTGCTCCATATTCAAGCTGCTGTGAGTTGATGAGTGTGCAGAAGTGTCCAGTATTTTAGTTGTGCCTAGCCAGGACAGCTAAAATAGATTCCCACTTTAGTCTCCGATTAGCCTGCTTCACTTGGCTTATGATATGGTAGCCTGCAGCGATCGCGGAGGCTTGTAACAACGGAGTGGACTCGAGAGCATTGAGAAGCCCAGCTTTCAAGTTTGCCCCGTTACTTGATCTACCTCACCAGGGAGATGATCAGCGTCCACGGTTTTCTGGACTAAGAAGGCTGTCTACCTGCAAAGGATTGTGTCTGTTCCTAATAATGTTTATTTCTCTCTCTACCTCTTTGTCAGCAACAATAAGTTCACGGAGAGTTGTACACGCGCAAGAACAGCTCAAGATCGTTATACTATAACTGAAAGTATCTATTATACACATATGAATCCATCTCGCCCGCTGCTATAAGCAGCCGCTGCCAATGTGATTGTCGGGCAGCCTTCTTAAATTACGTTCAGAAAGGGACACTGTCTGGCTATTCAAAAAAAAGAGAGATATTGTTCAGCACAGTAATGTGCTGCTTATTGTGCACACTTGATTTTAACGCCCTGAGTTTTCGCAGACTTGTGACATCGCGTAACGAAGAGGTGATTTTATGGCACATTGAAAATTTTTGACGAATAGAGAAGAACCATTGACAAACAATGCCCCGCAATGAAAATAGTTCGTTATTATTATTACTTTACGCAGTCATGCGTACGTTGTAATTACGCGGTGGATCACTTACGCGCCATTTGTTGCGTCGTTTTACGAGCACGTGCTGTGAGCACGACCCAGAAAATTTCGACCAATCATTAACAGCTATCGACCTTTACGGAAAGAAACAATGCGGGGTAGTTTAACGTTATAATCGCCCACATTGTAGGAGGGCAAGGAACGACACCTAGTATATAAATTAGTAGTCATTTATAATGTTATGACTATGCACAACCAGCTCAATGTGGTTTGCTTAAGTATTATTCGACTGAAATTGGTCTTCTTAAGAAAGACTTTATAGAGGGCTCTAACAGTAAAGAAATTGGCACTCGGCCTATCCTGAAGACTTCTGCGAAGTACCTTGCTTTGTCAGCCACATGTTTTGTTTAATATGTGAGAAATTAAGGCACTAGAGTCATACCAGGTTATTCATACTCATCGTATCTACAACGCCAAACTAAGAGTGGGTGGGTATTTGGCTGATGCAATGCTCAGATGATCAGGTTAAATTTGGATGCACTTTTGAATCTTGACAGTAATATTTCAAAAATGTTGTTAAACACTGCTGTGTTGTCGCGGTATAGGGCGGCCCAGCCTGCACAATCTGTTTGTGCAGATTCTTCCTTGATTTAAAACACACTGTTTTGAAAAGCAAGTCACCTGATCAGCTCTATCAATATAAAAATCACCTCAAATGAAATATACATATATATATATATATATATATATATATATATACAATATATACACAATGCGGAGAGAGTGAGCGACGCCAGCCCCCCCACTCGCGAACGAGTTGGTACGCCACTGAGTGAACATGACTGTCATAAGAAATCATTTATATCGGCGCAGTCACCAATTGTGTGGTGTGCAGTGCATATAGTACACGAGCGATAACGACAAACGGAAACGCGAAGCAGCATAAGTGCTGGCAAATTAAGAGTCATGACGTGAGATCGGGATGGATGAAACGGAAGATGCATCCCAACAACCACCACGTACAGAATTCAACCACTGTAATATCCAACGTCTGTTACTATAGTGAAAGAGAGTACAACGTATCAGTATGACCTGCACTGAACGCTGCAAGCTAAACGCCTGTGAACTGGGCAGTACATACGTGCCCACGTTCGTGAAAACACTGAATCCGTGCTGCAAAAGATCGAGCTCATAGAGTTGTTCGCACTCCGAAGGTCACAATGGCTTTGATAATGTAACTTTTCATCTGTCAGTGGAGGCATACAGACCATAGCTGTCTTACCTCCTTCCCCTGTCAGGTGAGGTCCCGTTCGGGCTCGCTGCGCAGTTCCCGTCGCTTATTCTTATTGCTTTATACCTCTGTGATTGCAACACCTGCGAGGCTTTACCACTGACGAGTCAGCGCACATACTTCTACGCAGATATCGAGGATCAACAGATGTCTTTGTTTTGGGACTGCAGCGCGCAGTTTGTGGAGGAAAGTTCTTCCTTTTTTCAGAGCGCTCGCGGCAACGACCGCGCGTCGGAAACGCCGCCTTGCGAGGACAGCGGAGGAGAGGGGGGGGACTAGTGCTGGCGCAGGAAACGCATTAACACGACGGCACGGCCGACAACCTCCTTCGCCCGAGGTTCGACGTCCCCCGGCAGTAACCGGGGAAGCTTCCCCGATTCTCCCTCGATCGTTTGCTTCCGCAGCGCCGCAGGGGGACCAGCTCGCTAACGCCGCTGCCGGCGCCGCTGCTCTGGCGTTTATGCTCGCCTAGGCCTAAAGCCGGCTCCAAGTACGTCCTCGCGCCTTTCGTCCTCCCCCACCCCCCTCCCCACCCGAAAAGAAGGTGAACGTCGAGGGGGGGGGGGAGGGGGAGGGAGCGGGAGCGGGAGCGCGAGAGCGAAAGCCTCCGACGTCTTCTCCCGGAGGAGCTCTCCCTTCTTCCCGGTGGCGGCGCGTGTCGCCGAAAGGTGGCGAGGGAACAAAGACGTCAGAAAGACGCGCGTCGAGAGCTCGCGGATTGGAGAAGGAAGCGCTGGGCGAGAAGGCGAGGGTGAACGCGGCGAGGGCGAAAGGTGAAAACGCAGACTGCATGGCGCGGGTTGGGACTCGAGGGGAAGCAAGGGGAGCGCGCCGAGGGAACAAGAAAGGTTGGATGGAGCACGAAGCGTCCATCGATCGCCGTTGGCCCTCGGCTTCACTTCGATACCGGCCTCCCCCCGTCGCCTCCCGGCTCTGACGCCCTAGCGCCACGGTGCTCCATACCCTCTCCATCTTTTTGCTCTCTCGATCCCGCTGCAGAGAAAATCAATGAAGCTCACCTGGGCATGCATTCCTCAGGGGCAATTCCACCGGCCGGCTGCTCTCGCTCGCTTTTCCTTTCCACCGTTTTCTCCCGGGTTTTCCCGCTTTCTCCCCTATTCTCTCGCTCTCTCCGTCACCTTCTCTCTCCTACCCTCCTCCTCGCCCGTGCTCCCTACCTCCTCTCATTTACCTGAGTTCCTCTTTTGTATCTGGATTTAGCTCGAGCGCTGCTGTCGTTTGCTTTGGCCTCCTCCAACGTCATGACGCCGCTCCCTTTTTCTTCCTCTGTCTCAACATTTCCCGTCCTTTCCCCTCTTCGCGATACTTTTTTGTGCGTGTGTTTCTTGTTCGCTGCCGATACGTTTTCTGTAGGAACAGGTATCAAGCGACGACGCCATGTTCGATAGAGGACTTTTCGAGCGCCGACGGTGCCCCAATAGCAGTACGACAATGGTACGCCGCAGGCGCGAAGAATTGTGTAATGAGATTATGGCGAAACAACTTGAAACTACAGCGAGAAAATGTTCCCATATAAGGTTAGACCTCAGAGAGGACCGCCGTTAAAAAAAAAAGGCACTGAGACCCCTGGCGAGTGGACTAAGGTAAGACGGTAGAGAACTCAGTGTACGATAGCAGAAACACGAAGCGCTGAAAGTCGCAGACCCATCAATTCCAGCCGTGGCCTGGCTTTTGATAAAGGTCGTCATTCACGCTGCTTCAGACAGCTACAGGTAAGAGGGGTAGGCGGAACGCACGGCGAGGCTGGCGCTCACGTGTTTTTACTGAAAAAAGCACAAGCGGGCATTACTCCCTTAACGTGGTTACTTAACAGCTGTCTGAATGCAACAGTGGCGCGAACAAATCGAGCCTACAGAAAGCAATTATAATGATAATGGGAGAGAGACCAACGCCGACACATGAGGGTGGTGCGGGCTACTTCCACGTTACGTTATTCTCCTGTGCCTTTCTCTCTGGGACACAAACACAGCGCACGCACGCACGAACATACACGCTCAAACAAACAAATAAAGACACTCGCGGACGCGGACGCATGAGAGGGAGATAAAGGAACTGCTGAAAGGTTAGCGAGGACAAGCCCGGTTGACTATCCTACACTGGGGAAAGGGGACGGAAAGATAAGGAGGAAGAGAGGAGTTCCCACTTTGCAAAGGCGCAATCACATGAAAAGCCTATCGACGTAGTGAGGACATAAACGATTTTCACATTTCATACAAAAAAATTCGGCAGATGCCACGCACTGTGGGAATCGATGTAATGCGAAGCAGCCAGCAAAGCGCTGCATACATCGCATTGTTTGTCTTTGAGCCAAATGAAATCATTCGTGCCGTGGCATCTAGTTCACCATATATCGCACGTTTTCATGCACGCATGCATGCACAATCTGGTATATACCATGCTAATGTCCATCACCCACTCGTGTCATGCCATACCAATTTTGGTATATATCACGTTAACAAAACGGCCGGAAGCGCACCATGACAGTGGCATGTAAATCATACCGTACGCCACATGCATAACATGATTCACATGTTAGGACCTCTCATTTATGTTCGTCATACAATCACATCGCCAATACCAGTTTTGGTGTATATCAAACGAGCGAAACGGCCGCGACTGCACCATGAGTATGGCATGTAGATCATGCCATACATGACATGCATGTCATGGTTTTTATGTTACCACCAGTCACTTATGTTCGTCACACAGTCGCGTCGCGCGATACCACTTTTGGTGTATATCAAGCTAGCGAAACGTCCGCGAGTGCACCGTGAGTATGGCTTGTAAATCATGTCGTACATGTCATGCATGCCATGATTTTCGTGTTACTACCTCTCATTTACGTTCGTCATACAGTCACGTCGCTCAATACGAATTTTGGTGTATATCAAGCTAGCGAAACGTCCGCCAATGCACCATGAGCGTGGAATGTAAATCATGACATACATGTCATAATTTTCATGTTACCACCTGTTATTGATGTTCTTCATACAGTCACATCGCGCAATACCAATTTTGGTCTATAGGCTTCCCAAGCAACGCTTGGCGGCGCTGCTGCTCTTGACAGGCAGCGCCATCTTTGGCAGAAAAACAGAAACTGGGGCGTAACCAGCGCGCGTTTTGCCTTCTCTCCACCGCGTTGCCGCTCGCTTCTGTGCACGTGCAGAGCTCTCGCGGCGCCTCACAATGTACAGCCTGCAGTGCGGGTTCAAAAAGATCTCACAGCTGGATAGGCACTTCCGAAAAGCGAACTTGATAAAAGGAGAAAGGCTCATCAATCACGTTAACGGTGAAGAGCAGACGATCGACGACAACGACGCCCGACTCAAAGCGAAATGCATTTCCCAAGTCGCGATTACACCGTGTAGGACGTATACCTCAAGGTAAGTTCATTCTGTCATGTTAAAGATGCGTAATGGTCCACATGCACTCCGAAATGAAGCCGTACACGCTATCGATGTTCTGCGGTGTGGACTACGAATCATATGATTGTTGTTTTTATATAGCATGGTTACAGTAACAGCCGTGTACTTTCGTGAACAAACGTTTGCGGCGTGCGAAAAAAAAATTATACGGCCATGGCACTGTTTCTTGAGAAGGTTAGAGTCAAGTCCTCCGTGCCGCTAGAGAATCACCCGCCGATTAAGACGCGAGGCAGCTAGCTGAGCTTTAACCACTGTAAAGCAAGATGAACTGCTCATCTCGTTTTTTCGACTGTTGCGTCATGCCTGCAGTCTCTTTTTATGATATCGACTTGACAGGCGTATAAAACCTGCTGCGCGAACGCGGCTAGAAAAGCGCACAGTAAGAAGGTGGTTACTACAGTGTTGCAATTGCAAAGCATGTATTAAGTGACAGTTATATTTAGCGGCTTAAATACATATCACACTAATAAAGTGACAAAAACAAAGGAAACCTGCAGAACGATGTCAAAGCTTGCTGAAAATGCACAGACGTCCGTTCCTGAGTGATAAAGCAGCCTTCCCGACGTGTGAATTGCAGGCGCCGAACTTCTGAGAATGTGCCGTGTTCAGCTGAATTCAACCAACCGCGCAACGCTAACGGTATAACGCGAGTGGGAACGTTCAACAACACGGGTAGGTCTCACGAACACGGGGAATCAAAACACAAAGTTGTTTCACCTACAACCGTAACTGGACTTTCACAATGCGAGAAGACAGCGAGTAATCATGAGTGAGTCGCTTCGTGCATGCGCCGCGTTACTTACCGATTCAGGTAGTCGGAACGAACGAAAGCGATGAACTCAGACAGCCAAAACAGAAGGCGAGACAGCGCTGTCAGCTATCCACGCTTGCCGCCTTTATTTCTCGTGCGACACGACCGGGAAACAATACAGTTTCACACGTGAATCGCGTGCCTTGGTGTTGTCTGCACTGTTGTGGCAGCCCACGACACAGCAATATTTCCGACCTCACGTCCGCTTCCGTGGGGTCGCTTCTGCCATCGCGGAAATGCGCAGCTTCGCACAGCAAGCCTCTCGGTTCAACGTGCCGAGCTGACGGCCCCCCAGTTGCCCGCACCGACAGAAGAACGCGGGCGCACGTGCGCTACCGCTACCGTGAAAGGGGCTGAGTTGGCCGCGCATAAGCTCCAGAGCTTTCCGACAGAGCCGCAGCGCAGCCAGCGCGGCGCTTTCGTCGCGCCGCAAACTTGAGCTTGGGTTCCCTATATCAATCTAGCGAAACGGCGGCCAGTGCGCCATGAGCGTGGAAAGTAAATCAGGTCATACATGACATGCATATCATGATTTTTATGTTACCACCTCTCACTTACGTTCGTCATAAAGGCACGTCGCACCATACTAATTTTGGTGTATATCAAGCCAGCGAAACGACCGTGAATGCACCATGAGCGTGGCATGTAAATCATGAGATGCATGTCATGGTTTTCATGCTACCACCTGTTATTCGTGTTCTTCATACAGTCATATCGCGGAATACCAATTTTGTTGTATATCAATCTAGCGAAACGGCCGCGAGTGCGCCATGAGCGTGTCACGTAAATCATGTCGTACATGACATGCATGTCATGATTTTCATGTTACCACGTGTCATTTATGTTCGTCATACAGAAATGTCTCGTCATACCAGTTTTCGTATATATCCATTCATTTAAGCGGCCGCGAGCGCCCCAAGACCACCATGTCATGTAAATCATGCTGCGCATGACATGCCTGTCATTATTTGCATTTTAGGCCCTGTCATTATGTTCGTCATGAACTCTTGTAACACCATACTAATTTTGGTATACATGAAATTAACGGCACGGCCGCAAGAGCCCCAAGGCCGTGTAATGTAAATCATACTATTCATGACATGCATGTAATGATTTTCAAGTTATGACCTGTTATTTATGCTCGTAATACGGTCGTGTTATGCCATACCAAATTTGGTATACATCCGATTAACGAAACGGCCAGGAGAGCACAAAGTCGTAGGCGGCTAGGTAGATAGATAGATAGATAGATAGATAGATAGATAGATAGATAGATAGATAGATAGATAGATAGATAGATAGATAGATAGATAGATAGATAGATAGATAGATAGATAGATAGATAGATAGATAGATAGATAGATAGATAGATAGATAGATAGATAGATAGATAGATAGATAGATAGATAGATAGATAGATACGCTCAAAGTCGCAGAAGTTCGCTAAGAAATGCTTCGCATTTAAAAATCTCATTACTTCTAGGGTACGCGGAGTCACCGTTGCTCGAGCACCCTGCTTCATTTTTAAGCTTTATATAGCTCGTGATTTCTCCCCCCAACATCTTTTTTTAATCTGAGTACATGTGAATTTTTTTTTTCCGTTTCGCCGTCATTGAAATTCAGCGATCATGGCCAGAATCAAATTCGCGAGCACAAGACAAGCAGCGCTACGCCAGCTACTAAGACATCACGGAAGCTCGCATGACACGCACATAGAATACATACTTGCATGTATACACGTATATACACATGTAAGGAAGCTAATCACGTGCCATTTGTCAAGTTCGTGACCTTTCAGCGTGTACGGCTAACCCAAACAGCTCACCCGTCCACGCTTCGCTCACATGTATACGTCGCCGTGTTCTTCACCAGCGCCTTCACACCGAAGAAACGAAGTCAGTTCATCTGATACAAAAATCTCAATATGATTAGAACTTTTAACAGCGTCACTTGGGGGCTAGAAGGTGCGATTACTATTACAGAACCGCCTACAGAGGCGTCAGTTAGTTATACTGTACACTATATGGCAGACACCGGGGAAAGGTAGTCAAACAAAGTGTGAGGGTATGCATTATGCGTCTCCTACATGAACTGTACGCAATATCTATGATAAATACATTGAGCGAATGCTGCTCAATAAAACGTTGCAATGTAGAAATGCTCGCTTGAAAAGGCTGCACTTAAATAAGTCAGAGCGGTTGAAAAATGGTGTGACGTCAAGACCATGGTGAACTCGGGTTATATAGTGACATGGTTAGCGAACGTTTCGCTGCTTCTGTCTAAAAGGTTGCCGGGTGACTGCATGAAATAAGACAACAGCTGAGGCCTGTTGAGGCATAAGGAAGCTCTTGCGTCCGTGTGTAACAAAACACTTCAGAAGTATGTACTCTAACATCTAATATTCAGTTTTTCTGGGAAAGTTTAATATCCTGGCGCGTATTATAATAAAAAGTAATTCTAGCGTTTCATGCACTCGCATAACAATATATGAAGTGCACATTTTTTTCTAATAAAAAACATGATTAATACTTCTCCGCCGCTCGTTATTCTACGTATATTACCTTTCGTAACTAATATTTATTCATTTTACGATGACCAAGGCTTTGTCTGGGGCCTGCGACAATTCGTTGGGCTACTGCGTCTTTGCGGACATTTGCTGATCTCCTAATTTCTGTGAAATACCTCTGGTATTTCTCATATGACAGGTAGGGGCCAGCATCACCATCCACTGAAGCCAAGGTCGTCTTACATGACTATGTAAAGAAAAAAAAAAGATACACACTATTAGGCCAGAAGCAGATACAAAGGCACATCGATGCCGCGCATGTTTTGACGTCATTGTTCCTGATAATTCCCTTTTTGTAGCTGCCCTGCCTGACCGGCCAATAACAAATTTATTACCGACAGTGCAGCATTATGGCGGTCCTCAGTCATTTACGCGGTTTCATTGCCGTTCTGGCTGACTGGGTGGCTGGCAGTCATATGACCTCAATAACTTCAAGTTTACTGACGTCAGTCTGTGACGCAGTCACAGACCTACCTCAAGGCATAACTTTGTCATCTTCCGCTGCTCCTGCGTCATCATTTCGTTTTTGTCCTTCTTTATTTAATGCCACGTCTTGCTACCACTCATATAAACTCACACTCCTCGATTCTAAATTCCTTTCATGACGCCAAGGGTGTAGTGAACGGCCGTGCTCCTGCGAATAAGAAAGATTTCATTTTGTATAGCATTATATCTAAGCGTCACGCTATGTTTTGTAACCGAGCATTCAAAAGCGATTCTCGAGAAACGCTTCTTGGTTTTCTTCAGATGTGCTGTTATCAAAAATGAAAGGCAAGTCAAAGTCACAGTGGGTGCTTTAACATTCCAGGTAGAGATTAGTCTATTCGCGAAAAATAATGTAATAACTCTTAGAACCTGAAGTCGGCAGTTTGCATAACTTTCCGTACAACATACTTCCCGTGCGGGTGGTCAGTAAAGTCGACTATGAAATTCTGAACCTCGACATCAGGGAGACACCCCCACGCCAGATATGTACAAGTATACTTTCTTTTTTTCAAGAATATTCGAGCTTGTTTGATTCTATGATTGCATGTACAGAAAAGCGCCTTTGGTTGACCCGAAGGTCGCGGATTCGATCGCGGGTTCGATCACGGCCACGGCAGTCTCATTTCGACGGACGCGAAATGTTAGAGGCCCGTGTACTGTGCGATGTCAGTGCACCTTAAAGAACACCAGATGGTCGAAATTTCCGGTGCCCTCCACTATGCGGCGTGCTTCATAATCATAGCGTGGTTTTTGCACGTAAAACCCAAGATATTAACGCGATAGCGTTAAAGAGCTCGTTTCGCAGAAATTCCGGCGTCGGCGTCGGTGACGTCATCGTTGATTGTGAGCGAAAAATCTTGTCCGCGACCGAAAAATCGAGAAAGATGCAACTAAAATTAATAATGAAGGTCTATATGGTTCGAGTGAGAATCAAACCCAGGCCGTCTGCGTTACAAGCAGCTGTTCTACCAAAGAGCCTCGTTACTTCCTTATTTTATTTATTTATTTACGGAATACCTGCGTTGCCTCGTAGGCATTATCGCAGGGGAGACAGTTTTAGTACCATGTGGTACACGTTTTACAGGGATAAACAAGAAATATATAAAACATGGTTAACATCAAGGTAAACAACGTGAAAAAGACAGTAGGTTAACATTTTCAAAGGTATCAGAAAGATCAAACAAAACTAGGACAATTATACATTATTCTAAACACAATCGGGAATCAAAATGATGGTTATCAGATACAGAAACGCAGCCTTCCGGTAACACGTTCCAGTCTTGTACAGTTTCTGGGAAAAAAGATTTAGAAAAATGGTTCGTATTGCAATTGTAATTGAATCTACTTCGGGAAAACAACACGATGTGAATGTCATGTAGTGGAAGGAGTCTCCTTGACGCATGTAATATTGCGTGACAGAAGCGTACAATCGCGCCAGGCATCAAAACGTGTCAATTGCGCAACGATTGGGCGTTTTAAAGGCCCACCCATTACAAAGCGCTCAGACATATTTAATAATCATCAGCAGCAAAAGCATTAACAAAGTGAACAGCTGCGTAGGACCGCGTGTTGCCTTACGGACGCGTAGTGGGCCCTTCGCTGATTCGCAAAAAGCAATAATTATGGCGTAGTGGGCACTTAGCAACTGTACTTGCAGTAGGCATTCCAGAATACTTTGAAACGGCCAATGTTACGCGCACAGTCGTTCGTTTCCTTACGGCACGGTTGAGGCATGCTTCGAGAACCGAAGCTAGGCTAGCAGTTATCAAATGAGAAGGCGACGCTCATAGGGCCTGATTACGATATCGCGTTCTGCTCTTGAAGGCGAAGCTCAAGTGTCCTCCAGCTTTTTTTATTATTATTATTATTTTATTATTATTATGAAAAGCGCCTGTTTTCTCCCTCGAAGTCGCCAGAGGCGCTGATAGTTTGTTATCAAAGCTTCTGTAATTGATTACGAACGGACTAAGATATTTTTAGCTGCAAAGCGTTCCCACGCCCTATTTACTACGTTCGGCTGCAGTACTTCCGCTTCGATTATGTGTGCAGTTCACTTAAAGTTTAAGTGAGCTCACTCACGCTTTTGTTTTGTTGACAGGAAAAGGTTACAGTAATGACAATAACAATGACCAGGAAACTAGAGCACTAAGCAAACGCGCCAATATATCCTGCTCGAACGCGACTATTGAGTGCATGCGGTTATTGAGACTTCCGTTATGGTTATGATACAGACACGCCTCACGCACAAAAACAAAGCGAAAACTTTCACCATTTTTCATTAGCTTGGTAGTGCGACGACAATTTCTCGCTACGTTGCAAATCATAAAGGAGTTCTCTACTCTATATACAAGCGCAAAGTACCACGCAATTGGGAGCTATGGAATAACGGTAACCCTCGCTTCTTAACCTCTCGGTTTTCCTTTTTAATCTTCGCGTACGGGACCACTCTTGTTATTCGGCCCGATCCGAGGTTCCTATAAACGCAAACTTCCTCCTGGAAATACAGGCCGCAAGCACGCGCTTAAAAAAAAGGGGGGAAAAGAAAAAAGAGGAAAACTCGTTTCCACTTCGATCGCAATCATTTTTGTTTCATTTTGACAGAGAAAACATTTTTCCTCGTCTGGTCTCATCCCCACGACTTCGTGCCGTGAGCTAACAGATACGTCAAAAAAAAAAAAAAAAAAAACGTTTTCCTTCGTCTCCGCGCGCTTCTGCTGCTTTCGATGCCTCATGTTCCGCGCCTCTTCGACATTATACGTTCGCTTGCGACTCGCTCCAGGGCGTTGCAGCAGGGCTTCCTTTCTTATTTTCTTCGTCTTCACCGCCGAGCCAGAAAGCCGATGAATTGCTCGCTGATATTGCTTCGATCGACGCATCCTTTTCAAATGTGGCCCTCAGGCAGGCAGGCAGGCCGGGCCTCGGCGCTGTTTCATCGCCGTTCCCGCCGCCACTGTGTTTCTCTAGTATTTCGTTTGTATAGTATTTCGTTTGTTCTTTCAAAGATCCCGTTTTTCTTTTATTTGGCGTTAAAATTCTGTGTTTCGCGCGGCTGTACGGAAAACTTTGCCCGGCCTCAACCGACCGTAGAAACTGGGGAATTGAAAGGCGCCAGCGTATACACCAGGCCCGATCGACCAATTTGTTACTAGTGCTCGAAATGTGTAACACGATATAGAAGCGAAAACACAAGCTGGACCGCGCAGTAGGCCGCTATATTTACTGAATCGACGCGCTCGGTTGAAACCCCGATTGTGGCAAACTATGGAAGCAGCAAATTATGTCTCCTATAGAGAAGAACCATGTCTATGTGCGGGCCTTATCATTTCAAAGTATGTTGCAAACATCGAGTTTCAAATGGGGATATTAACCTAGGAGCGGAGGCTTAGACGGTTTCGATGAAGAGTCAGAGCGCCGCCATCAGAAACTGTTTGTATTGCGCTTTGAACTGGCAGTTTCGCGGTGGTGAGACCCGTTTGCTAGGCTCAAAACGTCGCATATGCACGCTTTCTTTGCACTGTCATTCGTAAAAAAGCTTGCGGTAAAGTTTAAGTTGACGATGCCATCAGGCAGAAGATAAGGTAGTTTGTAAAGGTCATAACGCAAATGTTCGCTTCTCTCATGACACCTGTCTGAGTGTCAACATCAAGCGTACCGATCCTTCGCCCACCACGCAGTCTAAGTGGGTAAACGTTAAACAAAATCATTAGCACCAAAGGCATATGGTGCTGAGCCATGCTGTTGTGACTGTACAAAATTACCGACCCAAAGCGTAATGCAGCTCAATGCCCTCGTGAGGACTCCCCCCCCCCCCCCCCCCGCCAATACAATAAACAAAAAACATGGAGCGACTACGAGGCGCCTCTGGAACACCGCTTGCTTTGCGTTTTACGTCATATACGATACTAAAAGCTCCCTCGCTAAACTTCAGATGTATGTCATCACTTCATCGAGCAAGAACATAATGCCACGTTTCAGTGGCTTCCGATCAGCTGTAGCATAACCGTAAACGTGAATATTGGTGAACTTGCCCTATATGCTCACTAAGATGGCGTGCAGGAACCAAACCTGGTATAAAGTAGAGATGCAGCAGCAAAACTTCGAGAGTTCGTGAACGATGCTACAATATGCTTATGAAACTCGGCAAGTTTCCAGCAGACGTCTGCAGCTTCTTAACCTCTCTGTACGATTTCGTCCTTTATCTGGACTATCCCATCGTGAGACCACAAGTGCTTTGCTGGCTGTAGCTTGGTGTATGGAAAGAAAATGCAGTTTGGTATCACTGAGGTAGCAAGGAAAGCATACGTCTGGTCTCTGTCTCTGTGTGAGTTTCTCTCTCGTGTTCTTTGGCACCGTGCTTCTATGCCAGACCATTGCTTGCCACCGCGTTGGCCCTTCTTGATGACGGGCTGTTTTCATAGCTGACAATGCTGGAATCCCGACCTTCAGAGTAGTCACACTAATAGACAACAGCGGCGCGTTCAAGTGTTCACTAACAGCGTATTCAATGGGTCTCGTTGGCACATCATAATGATGATGATGGATAAACACTTACCTTCGAAACAGCAAGCCCCGCTTCTACTCTAGGTGGGAGGTATCCTCATTCCACGAACCCTCTGGCCTTCGCTGACTCGTCGGCCCTGGCCAAGGAGTCAGCGTTGTTGTTCCATGTCCTCGGAGATGAGCTTGGCCTCCCACGTTTCGGCAAGGCCTTCGCTTTCTTGTCTGGCGTTACAATGCTTCGGTGAGGGCAATGCGTCAGTGTCTAGATGCCGTGGGCACTCGAGGATTAGTTATTTGTGCAGAGGTATATCTGTAGCGTTCGGTAAGGTATTTGCATCAGTACTCCATGGCTGTAAGCGTTGCTTTGTAGCCGTCTGAGCGTGGTGCTTTCTTCTTTGTTGAGCTTTGGTGGTGGGCACACTCGGCGTTCTAGCATGTGAGAATTGTTCCGCTGAGAACCGCTGAGAATTCTTCCGCTCTAGTGACTTGTACAGCGTAAGCTGTTATGAGCTCACAACAGCCAATTTTGGTGACCTATAGTTGCCCGCCGCCGCCGCCGGTGTCCCCTGCAGCTATCGTATACAATTAAAAAAAAATGGAAAACAAGGTTCGAGCGGGATTTGAACTCAGGTCCTTTGCGCAGCAGTTGAGTAGACTACCGCCGAGCCGCGCCGGTGCTTGAAACTTCTTTCCAAAAAGACCCCGTACAGGCGTGAAGTCTGGCGAGGAATCACGTTAAAGGGGTCATGAAGCACCCCTTGGGCTTGTTGAAAAAGCACAACCTGCGGAAAGCTGACACGGCTATGAACTGCTCTGCCAAATATTACTGTCGTGCGCGCCGCGTAATGGCCACAAGCGGAGCGCGAAGTTGCCGTTTCCCCAGGCACCCTCTTTTCAAACAGAGGCCGGTTCTCACTCTCGTTGGTGGGCGGGGCGTCTGTCCGTTTACGTCGCGGATCTGTCAGTTTACGTCGCAAGAGACATAGCATGCTTATTGGCCGATAGCCGACGTAAATCGAGAGTGGCGTTCGGATCAGATGCGCTTCTTGCCGCGGGGTGCCGCCACTTGCCGGCGCCGCACTCCTCAGTACACGGTAGCCGCACTCGCGCAAGCGAATCACAGCGGGAGAGCGATCGCGTTTCATGACGCGCGCTGACGTAACTTCTTTCCCCCATGCCATCCCTCCCTGTCAAGCTTCCAGTGCGCTCGTCGGCACGATTCTAAAAGAGAGAAAGCGCTGGGAGCGTGCGCCAAACCCCCGTAACTCCGCTGATTCTTGACGGATTCGAGAAATTTTTGCGGCAATCGATTCGGGAGGCAGTACACTCCGATACTGAGGTCATTAGATTATTACTTGGAAAAGTGGTTCATGACCCCTTTAACAGATGTACTAATACTGTGCGACAGAAGAGTGAAATAACACCAGGTGTCACAATGTGAATTGCGTAACGAGTGACTGGTTTGTAGCTTCCCACTCATTATAAATGACTCAGCCATACTTCTTCATTATCATCAGCCACAGCATAAACAAAGGGTTCAGCTACGTAGGTGCGCATACTGCTTTACAAACGCGTAGTGGGTGACTCACTACTTCGCAGAAACGTGAATTATGGTGTGGTGCAGGGGTCGGCAACCTTTTGAGTCGGAGGCCCGAGTTGCATGAAGCCGACATGGCAGGGGCTGGACGGCAAATCGGGGTCAAGGGGGGGGGGGGTGTATCGCAGACAAGGAGAAAAATGTTTGGCGAATTGACAATAATATACAAAACTAGAATGGAAATTTTCTTTATTTAAATTTTAAACTGAAACAGAAATCATGTTTGTTTAATACCGAAAGAGCTTCTTTAAAGTCAAGATAAGAAGTTACAGTCTAGATAGGAAGATTACAGTGGAGATATGAAGTGACAAGCGGAGGGGGAGGGTTGGCCGCATGCGGCACGCGGGCCGCAGGTTGCCGAACCCTGGTGCAGCGGGCACATCCCTGCTTCGCGAAAGCATGATGATTAGAGAGTAGTGGGTATCTCGTAAATGTACTTGCAGCAGTCGTCATAAGAGAGTTTACAACGGGCTCTATGAAATCCGCTCCTGCAGCATACGCTGTGACAGTGCTGCGTTTTCCGCGCAGGGCTGGCGTTTTCAAAAGGCGTTATATCTTGAGTGAAGCGAATGGTGTCGAATCACTCTAATGCTCCAGGTTTCTCGGCATGCCAGCTGGGTCGGTCGGTCGGTCGGTTTTTTACTCGATATAATGAATTCTCCTTAAAAGGGTCTTCTTTAAATCCGCGTTCACCGATGCTCCTGAAGTAATTCAAATTGAAATGCGGACACATTGAAATTCCGTTTGATGAAACGAATCGATCCTCCAAAGGAAGGCCGAGTGTTTATTGTTCGCTCTTTTAAGGCGCGTTCAGAGGCAACTGTGACGGCTGCCACGAAGAGAGGCCGCGAGATCCTTAAATAGAAAGGGCAATATCGGCTTCGGAGATGGCTGCACTTCCAAAGAAGCGCCCGACGTGATTTGACAAGCGATTAAAAGTTATTGCCTTCTCTCTTAAGAGAATTGCAGCTCCGGGCTCGTTTTCGCTTACCCGACCCGGCCTCCTCATTCGAGGCAGAAAAGAAACGTTCGTTCGCGCCTCCGGTCCGCAGCACGGACAATCGAATCGGCACACAGCACCTATCGGCGCCAGGGACGCTGCAATTCCCGCACCTGGGCTGCTGCAGCTTTACCAAGTAAACGACGCAGGAGAGCCGGACAGAAACCTATTATGAGGGCGCACTTCGGTGTGTAGCCTGATGAAAAACTCGAAGACACCGAGAAGCAATAAACAAATAAGAGAAATCTATATCCGGGGGTGTACGTTGCTCTCTGTATGAGTATTTCGAAAGGTAACAAAAGTTTTGCCCCGGGATTTAAAGGAGGTGCGAGTGCTATTTATAACAGTTCTTTGTTTGTGAAGCCTGTGTATCTATAGCTTCCACGTAAAAGGCGACGAAACGGCTTTTCCAAAGGTGCGTTTGCAAGTTTTCTTTTACTTACTTCGTGACGCTTTGATAGGAAAGAGAAACAAAGGAAGAGAAGAAGGCCACACAAAAAAAAGAAACAGCAGCTAATGTACAAAGTCTGACTCTCTCACAGCTATCCAAAGATTAACTTTGTGTTTCACAATGCTAGATTCAAAGAATTTCATTATTACACATCTCCGTAGTCTAGCCTTTGTAAACATTTGAGAAAGAAAAAGAATTAACTCTTGGAATGCCAGTGCACTTTCTAAAATCGTCGTCCGGTATTATCGTTCAATATTATCCATCCTGGCATCTTCTGCAACCTTATATGAACGACAGTTTGTTAAGCATACTTCTATCCAGGGCTCAGGACTCGTGCTCACAAAATGTTTGATGTCCTACAATCGATCGTATAGCAGCAATTGTCAGCCACCCTAGACATGATATTACGGGGCTCACCTGGCAAATCGAAGAAAAGAAAATTTACGTACAGGTACGTCTTGCGAACAGGCATCCCGGAGCTTATTATTAAAAAAAAATTTTTTGCTATTACGTGTATACGCACGCGAGCAGAAGCACGTTCACATTGTGCACTGAACTGAGAACTGCCCCAAACTTTACACGATCAACGCTCGAAGGGATTTGGCCCTTCGGTCAGAACTGTTCAGACGTCGTACATACGACCGAGACGCATGGTTATATATAAATGCTCCGAGGGAGCGCAGAGCACAGGCTGTCACGTCATTCAAGGCATATATTCTCCTTTCAAACGTAACATTGAATCTGACACGCCGCTTTTGCTGTCGAACACGGAAACGCAAACAGTCCTGTGGGTCTCCAATACACGAATGCGCGCCCGCGGGAACTTGACGTTTCGCGAGACCCGCAGGTGTCTTCTTTTTTTGTGTGTGCACGAGAAGAGCAAGGCGGACCGCTCCGGCCAAGCGCGAACGCGACCATATAGCTGCTGCGCAGACCCCAGCTGAAAAAACAACAGAGCATGCCTTAGGCAGAGAAGGAATTGGTCTGTGCTTGCACAGGAGCCTCGGGAGAGAGCGACGAGGGGGAGAGGACTGCTGCAGAGTCCTCGAGAGAGGCCGGTGCGAGCGGCCGGACCTCCACGGAGCTCCACAGCCATGCCGGACTGCTGGGTCCCGGTCTACTCGTGTGCGCAGCCGGGCGCGCTGTACGACGGGGGCTCTCGCTCGTTCCGCTCGCACCCCGTGGAGAAATCGTGCTGCAAGACTGCAGGGGCTGCCGAGCAAATTCCCCCCACCAGTGCTGTGGAAGCCACCGTGCGCGCCAGCGGCCGGGAGGGAGCCCGCTGTGCAAACACGCGCCGGCCGCGGCAGGCTCGGACGAGCCCCGCGCGGCAAATTTGCTTGCAGCCGAACACACGCACGCATACGCATACAGTCTGGCTCCTGCTGCTGCTTCTTCTTCTTCCCGCTATTGCGCGCTATCCTCTCTCCCCCTCCCACGTTCTTTTTCTTTCTTTCTCGTGTTCACCGCACCGCCACGCCAACCCTCGCGCGTGTTCTAGCGCTTGCTGCATGTAGTACGTCTGTGCCCGTTGTTTGCTGGACGCCCTACAGCGTTATTCCATTGGCCGCGCGTTGGTTCCTCCCTGCTGCCAAGGGCCGAGCACGGAATGCAACTGAATCAAATCCCGTTGCAAAGCAACGCTGAGGGAATGCGGGGAGAGTAAAGGAAATAGAAATGGGGGGGGGGGGCACAAAGTGGTGAAATTCTAGAACACTGTTAACGGAACGACATCATGTCATAATGCTAATGTACACAAACTCCCGAGAAGCTTGGTTGCACCCTCCGGTTTACTGATAAGAAATAAATGAGGCTCTTGTACATACGTCGGATCAGAGAGAACATCTTCAGAAAAATTTCGATTCCGAGTGACTCGATATTTTTCAGCTATGTATTTACGGGCACTGCACATTTGGCACACGCACCTTGCACTGACCTTATTTAAATGTTGAGATCGCTTTTTGTCGTTGTTCCAGTTGTTCAGATACATCGTCCGCGCTTTGCGGCCTCCATCATATGTGAATACATCCGTTATTCGTAGCTAGGACGTGACACCACCGACGCAAGTTCTTGACATACTGATACTCCAACATGGCGGTTTTGATGACGTCAAGGTGGCATAATCACGATGCCGTTAACTTGCTTCACTGCGATAACGACGCGGCTGCCACTCTACACGATGAAAAAGGGGAAAAAATTAAGAGCCCTTCCACCATGACAAGACGGAAGACTAGCGAAGCTGTCTCTTTTGTATAGTTACACTTAAAACTTTCTCTCTTGACATAGCCATTTCCTTAGCAACGTCGTCAGTTGCCCCTTGATACCATACCGGCAGCTGCCGTGTGTCATGTGACGTATGCACACGAACGGGAGGCGTGGCGACACCAGCCTTTCCACAACGACATTATTTATTCGTGGGAGGTGCTCCGGTAGGGGGCGGGGTGCACGTAGCCGTTGTTGGTGGCGAACCTGGGCACAACTTCCTTAAGGAACGAGTCGCCACACGTCCCGCACACCTGCACTTTCTAAGGACAGTCCGATGCACACTGTCGGATATTCGCCACCGCACAGTCACGCTGCAGTGAGTTACGCACGCCGGAGATGGTGGACAAGGTGTCCGGTGGGCGACACACGCCGCAGGGGTATCAACACGGATTCCCGACCAACTCCCGTTGAAATCTTGCCGAGGCTCTCGGGAAGCGCTCGTCTGAGTTGTAACCAACTCGCCAACGGGCTTTTTCGGCTTCGCGATACTCAGGATACCGACAGGCAATGCGTCTGCGCCTAGCGTCATTGGCCCGATCTTCTTCAGACATTTTAGCCTGGTGGCGTCGACTGGATTCACGTTTCTGTTGCCGCTGTCGCTCTATAGAAGGGCGCGCGGCGCGGTCACACCAGCTCACAGAAGCGGTGTGATGTGACCATGCCTCGCGCATAGCGTGTTTCTGTCAACATCTCGGACACATTTTTCGCACTTTCTAGCCATAGACAGGTTCGCTGTAATATAATAATTGGTGGGGTTTAACATCTCAAAACCCCGATATGATTATGAGAGACGCCCTAGTGGAGGGCTCCGGAAATTCCGACCACCTGGGGTTCTTGAACGTGCACCTAAACAGGTTCTCTGTAAAACCTGCATGCTATGCACTGATAGTAATAACGTGGGCCTCACGAAGCTCGCGTCCCCTCACGTTGGTACTTCGACATAGCGATTTCAGTGACGTCAATGCAAGCTGTCATATCGCAGGTGGCCGCAGCTATGTTTACAGAATCTTCACAGAGCAGTGAAAAAAGGTAGCGGGTTTTCTGATGACGACTAGACGGTGCGTACATGGCGGTCTCTTTTGTCTATGAAGAACTCTGCTGCCGAATTTCGTAATCCACCAACAGACACAGTGTTAATTGGTAAACGCATATCGCGTCCAATAGTGACAGTAACGGAAACCTGTGCGTGGCTTCACAATCGCTACGTGGCTTCACAATCTACGTGGCTTCACAATCGTACACTCCCCAGAAGCGTCAGCATGGTATTGCTTGCTCCGACGAAAAAAGCCCTCACTCCATCACACATGCGTCGCTTGCAAAGATTTCTTTATTATTTATAGATGAAAACATGGCAAGGTAGGCTATGTACGAGCCGGCTGTCCCATAAGACAAAAATAAAAACCAAGAAAATATAAAAGAATGACAAAAGGAAAAAGAATAATCAGAAGCACTACGTACACATACGACCTCTGGCGCTTTAAGAATACCTCTAAGGGCAGTGTACAATAGATACGTGGTGGTCCCACGGATTACCACTGGTAGAGTCCGGATAGTTTTCGTGCTTAGAATCCACGGGAGCGCGTGGCAAACAGCACCGCGGCGCCTTCTGAGGGCTACTTGCCAATCTCGAGAGCACGCACTGCGCACGCCGCGCGTCCTTTTTTACCTGCCAACCTGCTCGTTCTCTCGCTTCAAGTGCGCGCGTACCGGGACGCGAGAGAATGCGCATGGTGACACTTCTGCAGTCGCCGCTGAAGCACAGAGCGATGATATCACGGCGAGAAAAATTGGAGGACGCTTTAGCTTCGCCTCAAGCGTGGAACGCGATAGCGTAATCGGCACCGTTCACATCGCCTTCTCAATCAGTAGCCTCGCTTCACTTCTCGGTGGACACTTCAACCAGTGCGCAAAGAAAAGAGCGTCTATTTGAGTAACATTGGTCGTTTAAAACTGTCCTAGAATGCCTACTGCAATTACAGTTGCTATGTGCCCACTACGCCATAATTCTTCCATTTGCGAACGAGCGAAGGACCCACTATGCGTCCGCAAGGTAACACGCGAACCTACGCAGCTGTTCACTTTGTTGATGTTTTTGCTCCTGATGATGATCAAACATATCTGAGTTCTTTGCAATGGGTTGGCATTTAAACCCCTCACTCTTAGTGCAATTCACAAGTCTTGACGCCTAGCGCGATCTTACTTTTCTGCCACGCAACATTACGTGCGTTAGGAGACTCCTTCCACTACGTGACATTCGTATAAGGCCTTTTTTTAAAGAAGCACTTCCATGCACTGGCGCGGCTCTGTGGTAGAACGCATGCTTGCCACACAGAGGGCCTTGGTTCGATTCCCACTAAAACCGAAGTTTCCTTTTACATAATTGCTTCTATCTCAAATTTGCGCCTACGGACAACGCTGCTTTTTCAATCACAACCAACGACGCCGATCCCGACATTTCTGCGAAACGAGCTCTTTAACGATATCGCGTTAATATGCAACTTCTACTGGCAGTGCTCGCTGAGCGCCGAACGCTACGCCTTGTTCCAAGCCTAGAGTTTCATAACAGTACATTAGAAGGAAATCTGGCGCTAGCGTCTATGGGAGCTGCCACGCACTGCGCTTCAGCCAGCATGGGAATGATGGGTAGCACATGGATTTGCCTAATCTTCGTTCTTTCAGCTCCGTGTGGCTTCATATGGCTTGCAGCCGCTTTGTCGCAAGACAAAATTCAGCAAAAGTTCAGCAGTCCCACTTCCCCACCTTGACCGTCTTAGGCTCAACAATTTGAATGAGCTCCCGAGGTTTACATTGAGCCATTCTTTTGTTAGAAAAAAAACACACACACGCAGCAATAAACCAAGCCACAAGTGCGTTCGAAGCCAGCCACAAGCACGAAAAATGGGCGTATCTATGTACTACCCTTCATTCCTATTGTTAGAGTGACCTAGGTCACTCTACCCACGGTGGCTGAATGATCGCAGCGTCAGAGTTCCCTCTAGCAATAATTGTAGGAATCTATATTGTTCCCAGAGGCTCCGCGGCACGAAAAACACGCTTTGTGTCACTTTTTCTCAAATCGGCATATGTGATAAGATTACCCGGCAGCTTTCATTCGCCGAGCTCATGCACGCTGCAATTTCTTGTAATGCTCGGTGCAAGTATCCTGCGCCCATTCCTACGCGCTATGAAAGAAGAATCAAGGAAATCCACATGGATTAAAAAAAAGAAAATCCTCTGTTCCGAACCAGTACGAAGCTTCCGTCTGATAGAAAACTTTTCTTTCGGGCAAATCGCTTGATGCTTCCTCGTCGACTCTACAGATGGCACCAAGCGCTTTTTCTGGCGTTCCGGTGTACGTGCGCTTGAAGCGAGCGAACACGCAGTCGGGCAGGTAAAACAAGACGCGCGGTGCGCGCTCTCGAGCTTCGCAAGCAGCCGTCAGAAGGCGCCACGGTGTTTGCCACGCGCCCCTGACCACGACTGTACATTACTATGAGATACCTTCGTTAACAAAACAACGTGATGAGGGGATGCAAAAATGGCTTCGTTCAGAGTTAAATTTTGCATCTCGCTCAGATTTCAGACAAGCATACAGCTCGGCAGTACGTTTGTCGATCCAAACAAAAGTTGTCGCGGTTGAGAGAGCTCGTTGCACCATAGTGGGCAATGGCATAATCCATCGAACTCGATGCTTGACTGGTCAGGAGTTCTGAGGCTTAGAAATGTGTCATTTGTCGCAGAAATTACCAATGACTCGACTACAGCGTCCCCGAGTTTGATGTGTATAAAGTCTAGAAATGACGTGAGGAGGCTCGTGAAGCAAGATGCTGATTCGTGCCCATGACCTTTGACCGCGGCTGACCCATTACAGATGTAGAGAGACCACGATTGAGGGATTAGACCATAGGACAACTGAGCGTTTTGTAAGTTAAGTGCGTAAGCTTTGTAATTCTTGGATAAATGCCAGTTACGTATTTTGTTACATCATTACCGCCCACACACCGTCAGCGGCACATAGACGTTTCACGTACTCCACTTAGGCTACGCTCTAGACGCAGTTTTATTTTATTTCGCGAGGATTTGCCGCAGTGTGTACGGGGAACAAAAATTCCAATCAGGGCTCTTAGCTCTGAAGTGTCTCTAAAAAACATTTTCTCTATAAACTTAACGTCAGTAGCCCAATGGGTGCTGTTTTCGGGTACATCTGGCTTCCATTCCCACCTTTCTTAAAGACCTTAACCCAGATTGCCCGCATTCCAGGGCTCAACCAAATTAGTGAACGAGCATCTGACGTTGCCGCAGAAATTGATCACCAGCATATCTTTAGTCACGCTGACATCGAAGTGTCCAAATTCCGAAATACTCCATGCACCTACTATTCCGTCGCCACGCTTCGCTGCGTGAGGCATCTCGATTTCCGGCCACGGCGGCTGCATTTTCGATGGGGGCGAAATGTAAAAGAACATATTTGCACTTATATTTAGATACACGCCAAAGAATGCCACGTTGTCGAAATTTATCCGGATTTCTCCTCTATGGTCTGCCTTATATAATCATATCGTAGTCAGGCACGTGAAACCCCAGCAACTTTATATTTGTTTATTTAAGCAAACTTTTTTTCAATTGTAACTGAAGTGGAGTGAATACCCATAAGCGTGCTATATTCAATGTCTAAACATGAGTGACGTTTAAACCTACTTACCTGACACGAACATACTTGTCATGTGTCCCTTACGATGCAACCTGCCGCGCCGTAGCTATGTTGTTATAGTCATGAATTCACGCGCTCCAAACTTCGTTTAATTGTGTTCAATAAGTATATGCTGCAAAATATGATACCCATGCTTGTATTATTTGCGACAATTTCAGATTCATAAGGCAGTCCTGGGTTTAATTGAACCAGCATCCGGTTTTTTTTTTTAACTCGATCCCCATGGCGTACATGTTGTTGAAGCTTTGCTTAGCGTTTCCTTAATTGAAAATTTGTATGCTGAGTAGATCCTTTCTCATCCATTATAATTGGAGCCTCCTTATTAAAAATGTTCTAACTGAGCGAAGGTACACTCTTCGTGCATAGCACATGACGGCTTATCTCTGAGCGAAAATTCAAGAAATAGCCCTCGCGTAAATTTCGCGAATAACACATCGTAACGTTTACGTACTGATGCTATCACTGGTGCTCATATACAATGTACCAAACGATCGTTCCCATGTGAGGCCTTTCGGGCCGCTGTCTAGCTACTTTCCCAGCTTTTAGCACAAAATGTACATACATGTTTCCTTGCCTTCAAAGTAAAGATAAAATTAAAACATTAGGTAAGTCTTCGCAAAAAAAAAAAAATACAGCCTTTAAATTGGCACTCGATAAAGCAAGCTGATTCAGAACAATTTTCACCGAAGAACGCACAGGGCGCAGTGTAACAATGCGCACAAAATAAAGCTAATTACGGCCGCGGCGGTCGCATTTTCGACGTGGAAAAGTGCTAGACGCCCGTATGCTTAGATTTAGGTGTACGTTAAAAAATCCGAGGTGGCCGAAGTTATCGTGAGCCATCCACTACGGCGTCTCTCATAATCATATCGTGGTTTTGGGACGCAAAACGCCAGCAATTATTAGTACTGCCAAGTGAAGCTGCTGAAATGTGTTACATCCGCTAAAATCTTGCGCGATAAGAACCACGATAGTGCGTCTTGCGGAACAGGGTATAATTGTATACATGTCTACGACGTACACATTCGCTTATTCATGATCAAGGGTTCGATGAAACCTCTTCTGGTCAGTCATAAAATGAAACGGTCACTGACCAAGTCTGATGAAATTCATCAGAATGATGAATGAACCAAGTCTGATGAATTCATCAGACTTTTCCAGCAACCGTGTTTCATTTCATTCGCTTATTCAATGAACGTGCGACGGATCTGCGGACTCGTAGCGACAGGCACCATTTTTACGACCGACTGCGTATCTCGTGTGGCGCGTCGTAACTTGACACCTTCGCGGCGATTGATGGACAGCGGTTGGGGCTCCGAAAGAAACTCATAACTCCAAGCCACGCGAAAAAAACAATAAGGTAAATGAAGTCACACGACACGCAGCGAGAGGCGCGCAAAACTTTTGAACGGCAATTCACCTTGCGCGCCGCAGGCATGCGAGGCGGTGTTTGTGCAAAGCCGGGGGTACCGCATAACTAGTCTCGCATGCGGCGCGGCGCGCTATCCACGTCACATGGCCACGGTTAAATCTGGCTGCGCGCGCACGGCTAACAAGATTTGCACGGGCAACGACTGTCGTGCCGGTCGTACACGTCTGGGGGGCGCAGCTGGCTTTCAATCTCAATTTGTCTCCACTAAAAGTTCTCTGCAGGGCACTTTCCGCTGGCTTGGCTAGCATCGATCACGACTGCGGTGCCCTCTGGGATTCAAATCGCTGTCGAGCCCGTGGGACTGCACGCTGACAGTTCTCACTCGGAGCGCCTTCCGGGTGAGGACGGAAGTGGGGCGGACGGGAAATGGTGAGCCAGCAGCTCGAATCGTAATAAGAACGGAAAGAGATGTGAAAAGTGAGCTATACCATAGTATAGAGATGAAGCGGACATGTTGGCACACTGCGATTTTTATTTCACTCGTGAGTTTCGATGCGCCTCCAGCGGCATTTCAAGTCGCGAGCGCTTTCCTTTTGGTTTTGACCCAGTTAAAGAGACTGTTGCCTCGTTTAATAATCGATCCCGGCACAATGTAAACCGATGATACACGCTTCAAAAGAGACGATGCGCACGATCGCGGTGTTTTTCTTTTAATTCTATGTTACTGATGTGCACGTATGCGGTAGAACGGCCACACATATGCAGTTAAACTGATAAACACATCCTCAGGGAATACAGAAAATGAAACGTATGCATTTGTATTTGAGAGATTGTCACGGATTCGGGTGGTCCCGGGCGATAGGCTCAGTCAAGACTAGATTGTCAGGACAACATATTTATGAAGCAAAGGCACAGCATTCCAAAAATATACAAATGTACAAAAAAGACAGATAACAATAACCAAACTCAACCTATCTCTTCAATCTAAACAATAGATCGTCGTACACACTCCTATCTCCTGCTAATATAAATTTATAAGTCTGTAGCCTCAAGACCGTTGCTTCGTTGGGCCACTCTTGATTCTGTCGACCTCATTCAGTGCCCAAGTCCCGTCAGCGTCACTCTTCTCCGCGATCTGTTGGGATCTATGACGCCTTCAGCCAGCTTGTGGGACGAGTCAGCCGTCGCCTGCCCATACCGTTCGTCGTACTGTTAGGCTCACTGTGCCCAAAGTCGTCTTCGGCTCCTTCGTTCGGCGTGACGTTCCACCGCTGACGTGCGGGGATTGTCTTTGGCGGCTTGCTCCTGAAGGGGGCCTGCGACAGGAAACGCTCGTACTTGTGGGGCGCGGTAGCTGCATCGCCGAGCAGCCTTGCTCGAACACCGTCGAGTTCGCCAGCCGCACCTCGGGATGCCTGCGTCACCGGCTGCAGACCCGAGCGCCCTTCGCTCCCGTCGCCAATGCGTTTGCCGGCGATGCAACTTTTGACCGCTGAGCCCACGAAGACAATGCCCGCGGCACCGTTCACGTGCCTCGCGCTCTC
The DNA here is from genome assembly GCF_013339695.2 of Rhipicephalus sanguineus. Classification (NCBI taxonomy): domain Eukaryota; kingdom Metazoa; phylum Arthropoda; class Arachnida; order Ixodida; family Ixodidae; genus Rhipicephalus; species Rhipicephalus sanguineus. The sequence goes on along the minus strand of NC_051180.1, from coordinate 124,053,619 downwards.
GAGAGTCGCCAAGCCCGCGCTTGTGTCGATTCGAACACCTCGCCCGCTTTGTCGTCGTCCTCTTTCTTCCGCCGTATACCTCTTCCTCGTGACACAGATACCGCGAATATATTGCGTATTCTGAAGCAGGCGGTAGTGTGACATGATTCACTATCTGAATGTCCCATCTTCGAAGTCATTTGAATGGCCTCGCCGTATGTATTACATACCAACGTGGTTTAATAAACCTGAGGGGGAGTCCGGTTATAGAGAAGGCGATGGCAAGAAAAGGCAGGCTGGCCACCGATCTTGCCGCAAATCTTGTGTGGATTAGTCGATGAAGTCGGAAAGCTATATCGTCGAATCATTTTATTTGGTCACACGGTGGTCATTCTTTTTTTTTTATTGGCGCCAGTATGCCCTACGGCATAAATTAAATAAAAAGAAAGAAATTCTGCTTAGCCCATCGTAAACGTCAAGGAACACAGGTCACGGGTGACTCTTATTCGTTGTTGTTTCCAAGAATGATTTTTGTGTTTGGGCGTCACTTTTTTTCTGTTCTATTTTTATCGTTTACGCGAAGACGTTGGCGGATAATCACCTATTCGTTTTACTTCCCTAATTGTTGTTGTGGTCGTTGTTGTCGTTGATGTTTAACTTACAGCTCACGATAGAATACACGAAATGACGATGATGATGAGTGGTTCTAATGAAAAGGAAGAAGGCGCTAATTTCTGTTTCCCAACGGTGGGGACACGACTAAGCGCCTCACGAAATGCCTTCAAGACTGTAACTCCTGCCAAAGAAAGGAAGGAACTGGAGAAAGAGGAAAGGCAGGGATATTGACCAGTCTAGAAGAACTGGTATGTTACCCTACTCAGAGGAAAAGGGACAGGGGAGTTAGAAAGTTATAGGTAGAGATAAAGAGAGAGAGGGGGAGCCCACACACACTCACATTCCTCACAATCACAATATGGCTATTGGTTCATAACCGCCGGTGCAGGTCTGTTGTCTTCAAGAATTTTAGGAAAGCAACCGACGAAACAGAGCACAACTCTACTGACGCGGTTGACACGTGAGCAGGTGAAAAGTGAGACGAGAAGTCGACACAAACGGGCGCTGGCTGTTGAACGTCAGTGCTCCCGTGTTTTATGATCACTGTGAACCAAAACTCGCTAGCCAGCCACCCGACCGTCACTATACCCGTTCAGCACATGTAGTACACAGGGCCAAGGCAGCAATCCAATGTCTAACGAAATGAGTTCACAGCTTTGCCCGAGCACAGCTTTGCCTGAGCCTGAGCACCATTGCGCATTTACAAGTACCGCTGCCGCATGATGATAAGTTTGACCGTACGTGCAATTCGTCCTTGTGACATTGTGACCAGTTTTACTAGAGAAGAGCAAGTGATTTATGGCTGTCTTGGAAACTAAATTGCAAATTTCCTAATTGTTCTATGCAACAATGTTTGGCTCAGATGTTCACACGCGTATGCGCTACAGATCGGGAATGTTTTTGGTTATGCTCAAAAAGCTTTGCTGGGCCCCTTTAAACAACAACACTGAAGGTCATATGTGTTAGAGAGAGAGAGAGAGAGAGAGAAAGAGAAAAAGAGGAGGAAAAGACATGGGGGTAACTGGAAATACATCTGGCTTGCTACCCTACACTAGGGGAAAAAGGAAACAAAGATGGAAGGAAAAGCGGAGGGAAGAAGCAGGCATGCACACACAACCACACACAAGTAAAAAGGAACGGGAGCATTAAAGAATGTTTAATAAGCCACTGGCACGTAAAAAGATTCAATAAAGCCTTCATAGACTTGCGTTGAGACGATAATTCAAATCGGTATTCTTATATTGTCAGTTCCGACAGGGGCCTGTCATCGAGGCGGGCCAACTCGGCCGCTAGCTGCAGCATGTGAGCGCTGTAGCGAGGACAGTGGCAAAGAACGTGTTCGATGGTTTCTTCGCCGCCGCAGTGACTGTACGCAGCCCTGTCGTCGATGTCAATTCGGAAACCGAAAGACTTTGTAACAACGACACCAAGCCAAAGTCGGCAAAGTACCGTCGTCTCGAGTCAAGAGAGTCCAGATGGGGGTCGAAATCGAAGAGGCAGGTCCAGTTGGTGCAGACGTGTGTGCGGCAAACTTGGTGTGTTCCGTAAAGATCTTATGGCTCCATTCGCAAGTTGACGATCTTTCGTACCACCAGCATTTGTTGCAGACTCCAGCGCCACCACACCCTTCCCTCTCCACCAGGGGCGTAGCCAAGGGGGGGGGGGGGTTGGGGGCGTTCAAACCCCCTCCGAAATTTTTTCAGTTTTGCTTGCGTATATATACACGCACACATACAAACGTACGCACGAACATACATAAAGTATGGTTGAACCCCCCCCCCCCCCCGAAAAAAATTTCTGGCTACGCCCCTGCTCTCCACTGCCCAAACACACACTCTTGGAGCCCTTCAGCTCCACACTCTGATCACTCCAGCACACCCACTCCTTTATCGCTACCGCTCCGACCCTTCGTGTCCCAGTTGCCCGTCTACGTACGCAAACCTAAAACACGTTCTTTTCTCATGCCACGTAGCCGTACAATACCTTTACTATCCTAAACCTTGCTCCCCACTGGCGGGTGTGGTTGGCGTTGGCGGCCTTCGCTGACCAGATGGCCATGGTTCTCTTGGCGAAGCAATATCTATAGGTCTGATCTCTAATAAAGTCATTTATCTCTCTCATCGCTGCATATCCTCTTGACAACGAAATGAAGTCTCACCCACGACCTACTGTACTCCTGACCTGCCCAGATGTCCCCTCTCCAGCGCCCACGTTCTAGTTCATACCTCCTGCCGCTAGGGACGTAACCTAGGAGCGTTGTGGCGCTAGTCAGCACCTGTTCGCTGACGTCAGCTTTAACGCTCGTGGTGATGTTTCGCCAGCGCAGAACGCTCATATCGTGTAATTATTATGCATAAATACAAAATACGGAAAGTGAATTAGAACTTTTTTTGCATTTAAAAGGACACAGCCGCCCTACACTGTGCAAGCCTATGGCTTCTCACGTTAGTCAACCAGTGCGCAGTAAACACTTAACCGCACTGAATAGCTTACTTGAGCCTCGGTCTAAGTTTGCAGAAACAGTCACATAATGCCGGCAGTTCGTCACATACTACAGGCGTTTTTACTCCAGCGCCGTTCAAACGGTCGCAGAGTAGCAGACGAACAGGTTATAGGAAGCGCCATCTACGGCTAGTGGTTGAACGAGAGCGGGGACGCGCGCTTCCATAGGACCCCAGCTATGTGGGCAGGTCAGGAGTACAGTATACGTCGTGGTCTCACCGCTGCTATAATGTGCTTGCTCATTCCTCAGTCACTTCACTTCCTTCACTTTTATTCCTGCGGCCTAATTTTAAAAAATATGACGGTGACTGAATCGGCACTCTCCCTGAAATAATTAGGTTTGGGCACTCTTATCAACAACTTCGGTTAACCTATGTCAGAATATATGGTGGCGAATCCTCCCGGAACGCAGGCGTAATTAGTATAACCAACGGTCGCTAGGAGCCTGGTCTTCATTAATCAGTTAATTTAGTAATAAATCACATAACTAATTAATTAACTTATTTATTAATTAATTCGTTGGGTGTGTGGTGCCTGCGCTGAAAAAAACGACTATATAATGCATGGTACCAACCGTATGCACTAGTTTAACCCTTCATTTTTTTTAGCATCGTCAGCGATGTAGAGTTATGCAGAAGGTGCATTAAGCGCGCACTACTTAACCCTCGGCCCATCCGCTTACTCCCCGCGGGATTTGAGAGCCGTCTTTTCAGCACCTCGCCGCTTCCACGCGTCGTCGCTTTGTCTCCATGCGCGTCCTCCGCGCTTAACGGGAAGCCGTACTAATGAGCCCCACTCACCGCAGGGGAACGAGAAAGAAGAAAAATATAATTTCACGGGAGGCTGTAATGCGCTTATCGAACGCTTAAAAAAAAACAGGGATAAAAACTTCCTGTGAGGGCTGCGCTTAGCTGCCTAAGCGTTATCGGTGACTCGCACTTTTGACTCATGACATTTCTTGAAGCGGACAACCCTTCGCATCGACTCTTCGACGCGCGCGTTCCCTCGTACCGCTAACGCTCGAAATATGAAAACTGTTTTACATTTTGCATCGTCTCACTCTTTTTTTTTTTGTTCAGGTAGATGCTTGTGATAACTGCGAAGGCTTTACTCTTTCACATCCGATTGGTTAAAGCTTTCAAAACAAAAGCGTGGTCGTAAGTGAATGGGGTGACAGGGAAGAACAAGTAAGAGATGCGCGATGTTTTTTTATCTTTTATTACGATATCAATTATATCGATACTCCAGGCGCATTACTGCCGTCGGCGTCGACGCCGCCGTGTGGTTCTGTATAAAGTCCAAGAGCGATGACATCGCTCCGCGCGTCGCATGTTCTATGTGCGAGTGAAAGCGTGCGACGGCAGCAGTCGATCGCGCCTCAAGCAGAAAGGAAACGCGCCGGCCGTCTTTCGGCGCGCGAGGGGGCCAATCGGGGTCAAGGAGAGAGGGCTCCCTTGCTCCGGCAGCAGCAGCGTACTTTGACCAGCTAGGCGCGGCCGCGCGCTCTGTCTGGACAAATCAAAGTAGGAGATTGGGCCAGTTGGTGATTTATGATCGATGTGTACTGCGCGGAAGAAAAAAAAAAAAGACGACAAGCCGACGGGGACAATCGCAGACTATCAACTGAAGGTTTATTCTTCACAGACCATATACAGGGTGTCCCAAATATCACGCAGCACTATTTAAAAAAGAGGAACGTCGTTACGCGAAGCACACCTAGTGCATATTGTGCCCAGTATACTGTAGTAGCTACTACTAATTTTTCGTTAATGAGGTTTAGTTAATTAGTGCTAGTTATATTTCTAAGTCGACAAGTACTCACCCAATCATTAAAATTTTAATGAGGCATATGTAGGCATGCCCAAACAACATCTAACTGCGCTATTTTCAGCAACGTACTAATTACGTGCACATTTTCCCGGCTGATAAAGAAAGCACGCGAAATATGAAAAATAACACGTGGCTACGCTCCCACCCGCAAAAGGTGAGAGCGTAGTCTGGACTTGCTACCTCACAGTTATCCTGTCTGTGGGCGCTGCTTCCTGATGCGCGCTGCAGTCTAGTGACGTGTCATTTTTCAGATTTCGCGGGCTTTCTTTATTAGTCGAAAAAAGCGAGCACGCAATTAGTAAGTTGGTGAAAATAGCGCAGTTAGATGTCATTTGAACATGCCTACATACGCCTCTTTGACATTTGAATGATTAGGTGAGTATCTGTCCGTTAAGAAACACAATTCGGACTAATTAACTAAACCTCATTAACGAAAAAATTAGTAGTGGCTACTACAGTATATTGTGAACAATGTGCACTATGCGTGCTTCGCGTAACGACGTTCCACTATTTCACTATTATTTATCTTGCTGCGTAATATTTGGTACACACTGTATATGTGACTAAAACAGGTAGTGACATTGAACAAGAAAAGTTAGCTGTTAAAATATAATCAAGCCTGACAACTGCGTCAGCAAGCCGTCAGTTGCCCTCTTAGATAAGGTGCTACAATTCCTGGAAAATGGCGCGCACGGCCAATGAGTGTACCCATTTGCCTCGGGCATCGGGTGTCCAAGTTATACTGTTTTTTTAACAGCTAACTTTTCTTGTTCTGTGTCACTACATCTTGTGGTCGTATATATATGGTTTGTGAAGAATAAACATTCAGTTGATAGTCTGCGCTTGTCCCCGTGACTGTTGTCCTAATTTTTTTGCGCGCAGTACACCTTTATCTTGACAGTCATCAGCAGACGGCTCATACCCTTGTGTACTTCGTGTGTTCTCGCCGCTCGCTACAGAGGCCGCTGCTAGCTTTACTCCGCATAACATTCCAGTTTGTTGCTACCTCATTCATTGCTTCGCCCTTGCGGCGAAACTGTGACTTTTTTTCATTAAAGCTCGGAACGAATGCTTCATTTTCTTTCTCTCTTGTTCAACATGTTAGGCGTCTATAGTTAATGGTGTAGCAATAAATCTCATTGGTGATTTCACTCAGTTGAAGGTGTTGAAACGGGATACGTCTCGTGCGCCCATCAGTCAAGTCATCTGTTTACCTTGACAACCTTTTAGTCACCACGTTACAGTATCGTCATCGGGCGTCCTCGCCATTTCCTAGCTTAGCCATTGGTCTTAGGAAAAATGACGCATCCTCCTGTCGACGTAACAGGAGGATGCGTCATATCCTCAAATAGCGAAATTTGCAAACGCCTTGAATATACTGAAACATCATAAGTGATACACAAAATTATAGACATATTTCCATTGTAACCTGTATTATCCGAAGAGTTGGAGAAAGTAATGCATACGCAAATGCCGAAATCTTTCGATAACCAAACAGATGTGAACATAAGGTTCATAAAAGCTATGAATTCGCTCTGAATAACTGCAACCTGCTCAGATATCGGGAGTCTTAAAATGTCAAAATCCATTGACGTGCTTCAGGTTGCGGAGTTTTCATGAGTACAGCGTACGGTAATGAGGCTGTGTACATCAAGCTGTGCAAAATATAATAAAATTAGAAACTGCGTTGTTAAAATTGAAATATCATGTCAAACATTTATTTTGATGGATGATATAAAAAGTTATAGGCATATTTCCACTACAACCTGTATTATCCGAAGAGTTGGAGAAACTAATGCACACGCAAATGTCGAAATCATTTGATAAGCCAAATCTTATCTATATAGCCCAATTCGGGTTCGGGAAACGCCTGTCTACGGAATTAGACCTACTTCAACAAAAAAAGTTCATTCTGTTACAATTAAAAAAATAATTTTGTGTTGGGTTTTTACAATTGTTTCACTAAAGCATTTGGTTGCATCTATCATTCCATGTCACTTGAAAAGCGTAAAACATAACATTCGTGGGCACTCTGAAAACATCGAGAAATACTACATAGATCATGGCTGTCAATACGTCCAAATCACCGCTCAGGTTTGAAACACATTAGTAGAGACATTTCTCAAGGATGTATGCTTGGCCCGTTTTTTTTTAAATGTGTATATAGGTGACCTAGTAGATATTTATAGAGATGCGAAATACATAATGTAAGTTGACGATGCTAGCATACTTTTTCGTCACCTGAAGCTGGCAGCCTTCGAAATAAAGCCATGGCCGCTCTAAACACTCTACAAGGATAGTCCGCAAGAAATGTTTTACAAATTAGTGCAAACAAAACAAAAGCCGTGCTTTTCGGGCCGAAGTTTAAGCAAATAAGCTGTAGTTTCATCGCCGTTACTTATGCACGCGAAACCATCAAAATGACAAGTAGCGTGAAAGTACTTGAACTTATCTTGGCACAAAATATGTTTTGAGATGCGCACATTGAATCCGTTTCAGGCAAATTATGCAGCGTAGCTGGTATGATATCGCGACACAGACTTGATTACTTTTCAAAATAAATTTTCCACCTTACAATACACTTTTTTTTTCGTCATTCTGTTATTCTATATTGGTGTGGGGCAGGACATGTACAAATCTTGAAAGAATACATATACTACAGAAGAAGTTTCTTCGAGCATTTTTTAACGTACAATATAATTCCGTAATTCCCATATTTCAGATTTATTTTTTAAAGCAAATATAGTCCACGTGTTTAAGCTTTAAATTATAAGTCTGGCGTTCAAACAGGAGGTAAAAGAAAATTGTTACGTTTTTTCATGAGTTATGTAATCTCGATCAAGATAAATTCCTTGGCAACTCGTTACACAAAACAGTGGAAGGTGGTCACTGTGCTAGCAAATTATTCCAAGTAAAAATATCATACACAATGCCAACCCATTTAAATTTTCTTCACAAATCAGATGTTGAGTTAAGAAAAATACCTGTACGAGTGCTACGCGAACGTTTCACCAATCCTTGCACACATGATAATTAAGAGCATTACCTTGCCTCTTTTTCCATTTTTTTTACTTCTGTGACTGTTTCACATGAATGTGCAGTAATTTTTTTTAATATTTCGTATTCTGAATATGTGCGCTATCGCCACCTGCATTGCAGAGCTGGCTGCGGGCCCATGTCAAGTTGCTTGTCTCTCAATCGACTTTTGCCAGCAGTCTCCTCCATCATGGGTGCAAGTAAACAAGTTATTATTTATTATTAATAAATAAATGCATTGCTCCTCTTGAACTGCATCCCACAACTAATAACCGTGTAACAGGCAGCGGCACATTGGCCATTCTCCCATTGTGAGCAGAGCTATTCGATGAAAGAAAAAGGAAACAATTCGATGTTTTCCCGTACACCATGAGAGAACGTTGCGGCCGCAGCAAATGAGATCACGGCCGAATAAATTACTTAAGAATAGTAAATTATCGAGCTAGTAGGTTGGAAAGACCTTGCAAGAGGTAATGCAGAAGCGGTGCCGTCCCGTTCAGCCTCTCTTACCAAGGCATTAGGTGTCTCATCGAACGCGATAATTGACCGTTGGCGTCGGCGTCCCGCTGCGTCAGCGTCAACACGAGTGATGCAAAAGCAAAAATCACCATGACGTGATGACGCCACCTTATGACGTCATCATGACGTCGCTATCACGTCACATCGTGTGACGTCACGTGATGACGTCATCACATAACATCGTCGTTCGGCCAAAGGTGGTCCGATCACGGAGGCAGTGCAAAACCAGGTGAGGTGCACAAAGCTTGCAATGCCTGCATCCTGGATTCACTGTCTAATCACGTTAGGTGGAGAAAGCTTCCGGTTGAGGGCGAGGCGGGATCACTACATTGACTGAGAAGAAGAAAAAGAATAAGAAGATAAACTTCGGCCTCGAGTCGTCTTAGGCGAATGCAGAAGGGACCCTGTGAGTTTTTCTTGCACCATATTTGTGTTCCTGTTAGCGAGAATTGCTGAACTCCGCTGACTTTTTGTTTTTTTGAATTTTATGAATGGCCCTACCATCGAATAATCGTCGATTCATCTAAAAATCGCTCAATGCAGTCCCTTAGCCATATACATATTCTCTGGTGACAGAACTTCTAAGAAGCAAAATATAACGAACATACTGTCCACATTAAAAATAAGAGAATAAATGCAAGATAATATTTTAAGTAAGTGTAAAGGTTAAGCATTAATTGGCCATTTCTGAAGGGCTTCTAGATTAACTTTCTGATGTATTAGCTAAGTCACATTACGGTCTGTGAGAAACTAATTACAGCGGAGGCCTCCTAACTAACTTCTACCACTTTCTATGATGAGGTTCGAGTAGGACCAACAATAACAGCCTTCTCCAGCCTGCCTAAAGTTTCGCGCACTCATAGCTACACCATGCCAGTACCGAAAGAACAGAAAAGAAAGAAGGAAACGGCGACGGCACTCGAGCTTGAAACACTATTTAACATCAACATGCAGGGCACGTAGACGCATTTCGCGGGGCACGACGATACTGCACGTGTCAGTGCGGTACCTGGGCGAATGGTTATTTTCTCTCGTGTTCATTTTTGCTCGGCCGTCCCAGCTGTGCCGAATCAACACGACCACTGGTTCTTTCGTAGCAATGAGCGCGTGTTTGTCCTTGCTTCGTCCTTGGGGTGACCTAAAGGGACAATTATGCGCAGGCTTCGGCTAGGCATTGCGTATACTATACTAACGGCTTCTTGTAGAGTATTACAAAAAAAAAAAAAAAAAAACGCCAGTCCTGCGCGGAACAAGCAGCACAGTCACAGCGAAAGCTGGAAGACCGGTCTTTCTAGAGCCTGTTGTAAATTCTCTTGGGCAACTACTACAAGTATACTATAGCAAGGTACCTACTACGCCATAAATGATCATAATTTTGCGAAGTAAGGAGGTGCCCACTGTCATTATTCTTCATTCATCGGAGAAGCGAGGTACCCGCTACACATCTATAAAGCATTATGTGCACTTCGTTGATGCTGTGGCTGATAACGATGAAGAATTATGGCTGAGCCCTTTTTAATAGGTGGAAAGCTCTAAACCCTACACTCGTTAAGCAATTCGCATTGTGTGACGCCTGCTGTTATTTTACGCCACTACGACACCATATTACATGTGTTAACAGGATTCCTTGCCCGACATGACACCTGCAAAGGGTGTTTTTGCGAAGGAGTTTCAAGCACCGGCATGGCTCTGTGGTAGAATACTCGCCTGCCACGCGGAAGGACTGGGTTCAGAAATCCCGGTCGATCCTGCATATAATTTTTTTTTTCTCATTTCGTGCGATAACGTTTACGGACACCGGCGGCATCGGACAACTACGGCACGAAAATCGGCTGTTGTTGTGATCTCATAACAGCTTTCGCTGTATAAAGTATGCAGCATGTTGCTTTCTCCGTAACACATGAAGGCGAAAGCTTTCTTCACGCTTCGTAATGCATTAAATTTTACAATCGGAGAAAGCTTATTGCATTCTCAACCTCCCCCCCCTCCCCTCTTTTTCCCTCTAAAGCTTTTTGCACTTCACCTAGTGTTGCACCAGCTCCGGGAGTGGCCTCGAAGACAAGACCACTTGTCGAACAAGATCACAAGTTGGGCGACTTGGTGCGTATTGATATTTGAAGAAAATCAGCGCACAGAAAAGACGAAGGTTAAGAAGAGATGAAACACACACAGCGCTGCACTCACAACAAAGTGAGTGCGGCGCTGTGTGCGTTTCATCTCTTCTTAGTCTTCGTCTTTTTTGTGCGCTGATTTTCTTCAAGTATGACCACTTGTCGAAACGCTGACTCTCGCGACGCCCCCCGTTCAGGTATATATTTCATCTCATGAAAAACATGCCGTTCAAGATAATCCCAGGGTATTTAAACAAGCTAACGCTGTCGTCGACAATTATAATCGATAGTTATAGAAGCACCAGATTTTTCTTTTTATCATGACCACCCAGACAATTATTCGTCAGGCAACCAACAAAAATGACTTTCTCATAGCAAGGACACACGTTGGTGACCAAAGAACAGTTGTATAAGTAAACTTACTTAACATATACGGACGGGCTAGTCGGTGAGCTAGGATGTTAAGGAAGCAGCGCACTTAATAAAAAAAACTCACGCACAGATCTAAAAAAAAAAAGGAGAAAGACACTCGCAAGCGCTTGTGTGCGCCTTTCTTCATTTGTGAGCGAACATATGCCCTGTTCAAGTGTGCGTCTTCGTCAATAAGATATGTATGTTTCGCGCTATTCGTTCTGTCTTTCAACTGTAGATAAAAGAAAGGCTGTGTTTACTTAAGCAACCAGTGTTCTCCGTGAAACGAACATCAGAGCTTCGGGGCTCCGCTGCATCCTTTTCCACAAACTCGTTTTCCTGCGTAGCACACCTGAATACAGTTTTCTTGCTGCTACATCGGCAGAGAAACCGTCTGCGGACATTTATTTTTTTTCAGCGCATAGCTGATGGAAAGGCTTTTTTAAAGGTGGCAGTTAAAGCTTCTGAAGTGATCTGAACACAACCTAAGAGCACTTTAAAGAGAAGGAGAAAGAGAGAGAAAGGCAGCCCAAAAGTTTGGATTCTTAACACCTTGCATCCTTGAAATCCATATCGAATCAAAAATCACTCAGGCGGTACGACAGAAAGCTATCTGATCCAACATGCATACCATATCGGCTTAGAAAAAAAAACGCCGAAGAACGTCTTGTGAGGCGGCCTCGGTGACTTGTCCAAGCTGAACGGCAAGAAAGGGCCTCACTTCGACATCTTTCATATTCAAAGATCCGAGAATGGGGGACTTAAAAAGCAATAGTGCATACATGGCTCGATATATGTCGAGGATCAGTGCACGCAAGAAAAGGAATCTGTTCGAAAGGATAATCACGATGATAAGAAAGGAAGAAAAAAAAAGGAAGGAAGGAATGTTCAGAAATATGTAATGTGGATGCTTTTCGTCGCATCACATAGGAGAGCTCGTAGAAAAGGAACGATAAGAAAAAGGTTTTTTTTTTTAAGCATGCGCGAAAGTCAAACCGAGTGCTCAGATGACGTCACTTACCGCACTATATACGTATTTCCATTTTTCTTTTTTTTTTCTTAACGGGTTTCTTCTCTGCGCCAGCTGTTATCTCACGGGCAAGAGAGGGACACCGCTGCTGTAACAAAGAAAAAAAAAAACGAAGCATCAAAAGAACAAAAAAGTGAAGAAACAGGAATGATTAGCAAAAGCTATCAAAATTGAACTGCGGAAAGTTTTGGATATAGTAATAACGGCTTTTCGATTCCTTAGGTGACAAATTTTTTTTAAAATGGGCGAGAAAATACGGAAGACAGGTGCTGATTTACGACCGTTGACGCGCGGTATGACAGATCCCTAACCGCCTATATTGAAAGGAGAAAGAGATATGATGGCTCGAGTGTGGGTGAGCCAAGCATTTTTTTAGTTATTTAAGCAATGTTGATGAAAAATTGAGTATGTCTGTTTTACTGTTTATTTTAAAAAGTCATTGCTGTCGTATTTGTGTCAGATTATTGAGAAGAATAAAAATATAAACGAGGCTCAATGGCAGAAACGGTGACGGCCTTCCGTACGCCTCACCACATGCAAGCAAGAACGGAACGGCGGTTGTGAAATTTAGTTGGGTGTCATTAGGGTGACATCAAGATTGCTGTGCGGAGATGACACCTTTTCAACGACAGGCTTGAATTCAATACGCATAGGTCATGCTCTTGCTATCTGTGATCATTTTGGCGTTTAATAAAAATCGTTGCGGCGGCCACCTTAACCTTTGTTTCTGCTTTTGTTTTTTTGCTCCAACATTCTGCATACCCAGTAATGTGCCTTGTAACATTTTAAGCCTAATACCTAACGCAGTTATACCGTCAATCGTTCGGTAATTTTTTGCAGCGTTAGAAGCGTCGAGGTAAGAAAACATACATCAGGCTGGCAGAAATGTAGCTGCAAATAACACTATACGATTCGGGCAAGCACCGCGTTACATCGTCAAAAAAAAAAAAAAAAGAAGAAGATTGAAAAAGCTAAATCCAGACTAACCAAATAAAATTCTGGGCTTTTTGTTCGAAAAACCAAAATATGATTATGAGGCAAAGTCACCTATGTATAACGGGAAGGCACAGACATGACCAAGAGATATTATTTTGACCACCTGGAGTTCTTTAACGTGCACTTAAATGTAATTGCACGAGTGTGTTTGCGTTGCGCCTTCACCAGGATAAGGGTGCCGAGTCCGTGAATTGAACCCGTGACCTTATTCTTAGCAGCGCAACGCCTTAACCCCTTAGCCAGCGATGGGAAATTTCGGTTCATGTAAGACTACAACCGCTACGCGGTATGTGATATGTAGCTGCTGTGCGGTTCCGTCAATGCATGCTGTTTTGCGAAGACACTTTTATTAACCTTCCTGCGGGATGTTACATCTCAGCGAAAGATACTTGACTATTTAGTTACGTGCGTATTGTATGATGATGGTGTGTTATGTTATGGTCAGTTGTGGTAGGTTTTATATTGAGCAGAATCCCTAGCGCGTATATCATATCTCTCAAAGATATCTGCAGCTTTCATCAACCAGCCCCTCTCCTCCTCATCCTTATGCATTTCTCTCTCCAGTTATGCGTTGCATTCGCTCCCTTTTTTTTCTTTATATACTTAATCGCTACTCTGTAAGACCTACGGCATAACCTATGCACATTCGCCTGCCTGTCCCTGCAACACCACGGCGCTGCAGTTTTGGAAGGTAAGTAAACCCACAGGATAAGCTTCTTTCATCCGTGCTACTCTTACACAAAACGGCCGGGGAGGGGCGTTGCGGTGCCGGACGCTGTCGATGAATGTGGAGAGAAAGCAACGCGACTGGTCTCCTCTCCGCTCTCCCCTTCCCGAAACCCGGAGTTCCCGTTGCTTTGCACGCACGCTGCACGCGCTCTGCACGTGTTTTCGCGGTTTAGTGGCTCTCGAGACGTTCTAAGAAGATCCGCGTTACTGACTCCCTTCGTAGCTGCAGTGTGGCGAAAGGGCGGCGTCTACTCGGCCTTGTCGGAGATGCGGAGCAGGTAATAGCAGACGACATCGTCCTGGTCTGGGCGAAGGGCTGTTTGCATAACGAACTATTTGTGGCCCTACTTTAACGAACAATTAACGTTCGCTGTGACTTCCTTGGCTTCCTTATCTGTTGGTTTTCCTTAACGTTATATTTAAAGTAGTCATATGCTATATACGGACGTAGGGAAAAAGATAGGTAATAAAGTGTCTATAAATAGGACCGAGTATGTCATTCGCTTACTAGCAATTACAAGGTCATTTCTTGAAAACTACATCTGGCAGATGGCCTCCTCTTACATCAATGTGTTGTTCCAAACGCTTCTTAAAGTCGCACACGCGCCTCTCATAAATCGCTGCAACTTCGTCATCAATGGCTCGAGATTGCCATCAGCGGCTTCGTAAACAATTTGAAGTGCGTAAGTTGGCTGCGCGCCACACTGTATATATCTTCGTAAATATTCATTCACGGAAGTTGAACTTACTGTCGTAATTTCTGCTTCAATGCCGACGCAGCCAAGACGCGGACGTGTATCACCCAGTAACTTGACTGATCAGTGCAGTTGTGAAGCAGGAATGAACGGTGGTTATGTTCAGTGCTTCGTGCAGATACTCATTTTCTCTGCACGCGTGAACTCCGACCACGCACTGATAGCGCACGCAACAAGAGTTGTTTACCTTGTTCAGCGCACTTCAGTAAGCCGTGCCTGTCGTCTGCTCTCCCTGTGCCATCTGTTTTGGAATCAGTAGCGTTTTACGGGTGGATTCAACCCCTTCGTGTTCACAATGCTGTCATGGCAGTCAACAACGCAGCAGCTATTACCAGTCCCCCGTCGGGTCGACATCGCAGAACGAGAGACGTTTCACGCGCAGTGCGAGCTTCGCAAATGCGTGGGAACCAAGGGGAGCGGAGGGGTCGTACCAAGTGGCAGAAGTTCGCTTTCTGCGGTAGGGGAATGGCAAGCGCTGGCGTCGGCGGAGCAACTTGAGCGGGTCTCCCCTATACTTATCCGAAACGGTAGTGCACTACAGCGCATACGTCAACGCCGTTATCGGAAAATCGACACTGCAGATGCACTAACGCATATTAAGCATATTAAAGGGCTCACAAAGGGCCACAAGACGTTTATCAACTTGACTCCACTCAACCAGCGTAGGCCTGATGACAGCCCCAAGGCGCATGAACTCTTAAAACCTAAGCTTTAAACAACGCCCCTTAATCATTGTACTGTGTGATTGGCGGTCCGGTTGAGAAAGCCGACCCTCATTCTGTGTATCTATTGTCACGTGGTTTCTGAAGCCGGAAGGGATGACCTACAGGACACCGCGGCTTCATTGTCGTCGTAGTATCGATAACAGTGTGAAAAATCATGCCACAAAGCCGAACAATTGCTTTTTTTTTAATGAGGGATCCATCGCAAATGATGATTATGTGTAGGTTAGCGTGGTCGACCTTCAAGACCTTGTTTGATTCCGTTTTCTTTTTTTCTTGTGCGTTCTGATATCTTCTGCCACTTAGATACTTTTGGGCTAGTTGATGAGGAATAATGTTGGTGGGCCATTTACATCTGCTACTGTTTGCATTCACTGTGTATGCGAATGCGAAATAAAAAAAAACACTAAAAAGCCAGCATGTCCATGTTTCTTCTTTCTTGGCATCCTCGCTGACGTGCTGTTAGGTCTTCTTCAAGTTTTACGCAACATTGTTTGAACATTGCCTGACTGTCACAAGCATAACGTTGCCGAAAAGCAACTAGTGGGGCAGCACAAGCGTAATGCTGAGGCTGCGAGTTCAGCTCCAATCGGCCGGAAGTTGTTTCTCTTCCACTTTACTTCCATTTTCTCTTATACCCCACTTTTCGCTCCACCCCACCCCCTCCTTCCCTCCTGTACTGCTGTTGGTATTCAAATAAATAGTCTGCGCATCACAGCAATAACCTCGTATCTGCAAGAATGCTAATCTTAAGGCCTCTTTGTCCCTCGAAAACAAACTAAGCTCCTTGTGGGTGCGCCGTTAAGAATAAAACATGACCTACGGTATAACGATGGGCTACCCACGAAAGTTTTTGATACTCAAAGCCACGCCCACACAGCCCTGTAATGAAGAAGCAACTCTTATCCGGCCGCAAATGCAAGGGCCCGATGTGCGTGCTTCTGCCCAATCGGGCGATTCCAGAGTGCCCCAGGTCTGTAATAGTGGCAGTGTACAGAAAGAGTGCCTCTCCAACGAGAGTTAAGTCCACCCCACGGCTTATGCCGTTGCCTCCTGCATGGTTAGTGGTTAATTTCGCTGTCCCTTCTCCCTCTGTCACGCCTACTTGACTGCCTTGAATGTCAGCGTTGCTTTTGATGTTGCCATACAAAGCGTGTTTACGTTTTCAACCTTGTGCAAACATTTTTATACTTTGAGTTGTAGACTCCCGTTATTGCTCTCTTTTTTAAGCGAAGCTTTTATTACAACTCACAGATTTCAGTGGAGACGTCGTACGCGAAAAACCCGACGCCGGCGATCGTACAGAAATGCGCCCCTCGAAGGTGCGCCGGTCACATGCGCATTTGCACGCACCGTTTTAAATGCGAAGCATTTCTTAGCGAACCAAAGACACTTTGAGCGTATCTATCTATCTATCTATCTATCTATCTATCTATCTATCTATCTATCTATCTATCTATCTATCTATCTATCTATCTATCTATCTATCTATCTATCTATCTATCTATCTATCTATCTATCTATCTATCTATCTATCTATCTATCTATCTATCTATCTATCTATCTATCTATCTATCTATCTATCTATCTATCTATCTATCTATCTGCCTACGTATGGGTGCTCTGGTGATGACCTCCTTAGCTTGGTGTAGACCAAAATTGGCATGGGAGAGTAAAAGGGCTTGACGAATATGACTGTCTGGTCGTGACATGAATAACGTGAAAATCATTTCGCGTACGTCGTCAAACCCTTTCCTCCAGACACGTGTGGCACATACCCGTATACCACGGACTTCGGTAAGCGGGTATGCGCCAAAGGTGATTGACAGTTTATATCTTCGCAGGAACGGCGAGAACATACATTGGTAATTTAAATGCGAGAGCGTAAAGAAAAACCGACATCGGCAGCGTTAGCCCGCCGACTGCAAAGAATAAAAATCAGGATCCCAGCAGGAATCGAAACCAAGCATTCTGCGTGGCAGTCAGATACTCTAACATAGATTCACGCCAAGTCTTGAAACTGCTTTGGAAAAGGACCCTGCAGGCGTAATGCCGTTGCAGTGCTGGCTATCTAATTTTATGACAACGCAATAAACATTACATACGTAATCCTATGATACAGGCGTCATGCCGGGTTAACGCCAAATGTAGTTCCAGTGTTGGCGCCGCTTTCACAGAAGTCTTCTTAAGAAACATTACATTTGTATTCCTATGATTCAGCAAGCTATATTCAAGTCTTCCTCGACGACAGAGGAATACGATAACGAAAGTGACGTATGATATTCACATCATCGCGCCGTAAAGTGCACTTCGTTTCGATAACACCCATGTATGTGCTCTAAAGTGAGTGCTGACGTCAGACCATGAGTTACTCTTTGAACGCCAGTGTAACCAACGTACCTGGTAAGGCCACGATGTGCACGCAACAGCTACGCTTACAAAAAAAAAACAAAAAAAAAACGCCAGGCCTGCGCGGGAAGCGCAGCACAGTCACAGCGAAAGCTGGAAGAGCGGCATTTCTAGAGCCCGTTATAAACTCTCCTGTGGCTACTAATACAGGTACATTAGCAACGTACCCACTACGCAACAAAGCGTAATTTTTGGGAAGTTGGGAAGCACCCAGCAGGACATTATTCGCTGTTCTGCGGAGAAGCGAGGTACCATATGTAAGCGATTATGTGCAGTTTGTTGATGCGGCGGTTGATGACGATGAATAATTATGGTTGCGCCCTTTGTAATGGGTTGGAAGCTTTAAACGACCCACTAGTTACGTAATGCATATTGTGTGACGCCCGGTCGTTATTTAACTGTCTCACCACGCTTTATAACACACTTTAACCAGAGAAACGTAGAGCGAGAGAGAGAGAGAGTATTGACTTTATTGAGACCCTGAGGAAATGGATCATGGGAGCCTTATGGGCTTCCTTGGCAACCAACAGAAGTGCACTTGCGAGGAACCCACTACGCTATAAATCATTGTAATTTTTGAGAAGTAGGGCAGTAGGCACTGTGCCATTTTCCGTCATTCTACAGACAGCCGTGGTACCTGCTAAACGCATGTAAGGCATTATGCGCACTTTGTTGATGCTGTGCATGATGACGATGAAGAATTATGAAAGAGCTCTTTGTAATGGGTTGGAAGCATTCAACAACCTACTCGTTGCGCAATTCGCATTGTGTGATGCCTTGTGACAGAATCCGCGTTGTGCGACGTTTGGTGCTTATTCTACTCTTTTACCACGCTATATTGCATATGCTAATGTGGTTCCTTCCCGACATGAAGCCTGTATAGGACCTTTTTGCAAAGCAGTTTCAAGCACCGGCATGGCTCGGAGGTTGAATACTGGGCTCCCACGCAGAGGGCCCAGGTTCGAACCTCGTTCCATCCTGGAATTTTTTTCTTATTTAGTTCTTTTTCTTATTTCTAGCGATACTGGTTACGGACACCGGCGGCGGCGGACAACTACGGCACCAAAAACGGCCGGTGAAATGATCTCATAACAGCTTTCGCTGTAAAACACGTCGATCCACCTCGTAACGCTTGGCTGAAAGCCGAAAAATGCAGCATAGACAACTACTCGCTGATTGCTTCGCATGAAACCGATTCCCACAAGGCGTGGGATCTACCGATTTTAGATGCGAAGCAGCTTTTGCTCGGGGCTGTGTCCGGCGGTGGTGGTGGCGTCCGCGCTCCACTGCGCACGCGCCTACTCTCTCTCCCACTCTCCTCCTTTACGCAGGTGTTCGGTCGCCTTCTCTCCTCTCCCCCCCCCCTCGCGCTGTAGCCGCGGCGCAGCCTCTCCTACCACGTGATGCAGCCGCACCGCAGCCAAATACAGCCTGTAACCCACTCTCTCCTCTCCCTCCCCCATTTCATGTGTATAAAAACGCGTGCGCTCGGTCGGCTTCCGCCTTTCTCGCTTCGCTCCCGTTCAGATGAGTTGTAACGTCAACATCAGCGCCACTCGTTCACTCCGCGCTAACGGAAAGCAACGCACAAATACAACGTAATGATAACACAAACACTGAATACAAACCTTAAACACTAACGGAAACGCCGAGTGAACGTAACGGAAAGTTGGTGTGCGCCCCCAATGCTGCTTCGCATCCCCTCATGGTTCTCTTGAATGGGAGGTGGTGTAATTTTTTTTTTTATAATTGATGCTATCTCGATCGTGGGCTTGTCGGCGATCAGCCGTTTCTGATAAGGCAATCTGATCTTTGATCGAGGTGACTTGTCATTTCACGTTGCCACATTACATTGCTGCCTGGATATGAATGCATGACCGTCGTTGTCGCCTGTAGTAACTGAAGTGTCGCGCTGCTACTAAGCAGGTGGATGAAGGTCCAATTCCCGGCATGGAGGAAGGAAGCAGTTAGGGGCGAGCATTGCACAATGCGAAAGAAAGAAAGAAAGAAAGAAAGAAAGAAAGAAAGAAAGAAAGAAAGAAAGAAAGAAAGAAAGAAAGAAAGAAAGAAAGAAAGAAAGAAAGAAAGAAAGAAAGAAAGAAAGAAAGAAAGAAAGAAAGAAAGAAAGAAAGAAAGAAAGAAAGAAAGAATAGTAGTACGTCACGCACGCACACGCCAAGCTTCGCTTGGCCCGATTTACCCCGTAGGGCAACGGCTCCTGATTTTTTTTTCATTGTTTAAGCTCAAAGTTGGAGTGTTGAAGAGCTGTCATTCGTTTATTCCGATCTTTGATCGACATAAAAGATGTAGCCCTATGTAAGAGAATATCAGCCTGAAAACACCCGTGTGACACTTATAGTGTGCGTGTGCGTGCGCGCGCGCGCGCGCGTGTGTGTGTGTGTGTGTGTGTGTGTGCGTGCGCGCGCGCGCGCGCGTGTGTGTGTGTGTGTGTGTGTGTGTGTGTGTGTGTGTGTGTGTGTGTTTGTGTGTGTGTGTTTTATTACTCGTACTTTAGAAGGTAGAAGTTGGCGAACAAATAGAGCGATGGCTGTGCCTTGAGTTTTGAATAGCTAAGATATACATGCACAATTTTTGTTATGAAGTGCAGGCTCAAATAAGATTAACTTGACGTACTTGAGGTACGCAAGGATCTTCACTAGTTAGGTAACTACAACGCACGAGACTGCACCCTTGTCTGAGCGCTGTAGCATGCGGTAGGACACAAAACCTCAGCGTTTTTTTTTTTTGCGTCTCGGTCAAACAACTAAAACTTGGGGTGACATTCAATCAAACGGTCCCATCGGCTCTCAGAATAACGACATCGTAACGTCGTGTTTATGGTCACGTTCTCACGCTGGCCTATTCAGTGATAAGGACAAGCGTTATCGAAATAGTGTGTCATTCACATCACTTGCCGGCCACTACTAAAGGTGTGGCTGGAGCTCTCGAAGTTTTTTCTCGGCATGTATTTGACAAAGACCAGGTATGTTGGAGGCGTTGGAGGCGGCCCACAAAACTGATAGTATGTTTTCGTTAACGCATGACACCTTCGGTTACAGCGTTTCTATTTTATTTTATTTCATGTTTGCAACGGCAATAATCAGTTTTGCCCTTACGCTAGGTGATGAAGTAAAATAGCGCGAAAAAACGTAGGACGAGACGAAGAAGGCTACAGCGCATTCTTCATCATGAATTACCAACTCGCCCAACAGTCAATTCTTCTATGCTAGGTGAGCGATTTTCCCAATATGCCTGAGATATCAGCCCGGCTTTTTGTGAAGCAATGTGGACACAGCTGATATGAAAAAATAAATCCATGTAAGCTGATAATCCTTATGTGATTACCAGAACGTTTAATCGTTATAGTTTGTAGTATACAGTAGCGTTGCCAAAAGTGGCAAAGCTGCGACATAGTGAGAAATATGTTTTAAAAAAAACACGGTGCAACTATGAGAAATTCGCAGAAGATAACAATTTCATAAAGATAGGAGAAATAGCTGGTAAAGCAAGCAAAAAAATTATTTGAATAAACGACGTACACGGTACACACAGCTGTCAACCTCTTCAATATTACGGTACCTAGAGTGCAACGGATATATATTTAGGGATGACAGAGCGGGCCAGTGGTATCCGAGATTTCGCAAGCGCTAATCTCTTCGTATTTTCTTGCCACTCCGAAAGTACAGACTCCTCAGAAAACGAACGTCTTTCCGAAGGAGTGAAGTTCAAGTCTCCCAGTAGACGTACTGCCCTGTCCTGACAGTCCAAGCTGAAGCAAGAAGCAAGTTTGCGCTCATGTTTCCTTCAGCTCCGGGATATTCGCATCGCTGAATATCTGACCGAATTCCATACTGGAATCCCCACGGCTAAGAGCAATGCAGGCTAGAAAGAAAGTCGCGTAATAGCAGGCATGGAGTAACGCCTCCGCTCAGAGTGTATGCACACTTATATACGCTCTCTTTCTTGTTTGCATTAATGGCACCTGCGTAACGTCAAGGACCGTGGGCCTGTAAGAAGTGAAGGCCGGTGAGAAAGAAGCAAGGAAGGAAAATAAAAGAAGAATAAAGAAAAAAAGAAAGAAAGAGCACCGCCGAAGGCGTGCAGCGTGAGGCAAAGCGCAGTGTGCAAGACTGCAAGGCAGGTACACAGGCGAAGCCGGCTGCACGCGAGCGAAGAGGCAAAAGAGAGGCGTTTGAGGAGGAAGCGGTGGAAGGAGAGGTTCTCCGGCGAGGCGGCAAGACCCGGCTTCTGTATAAAAAGCGCTGCTTTATAGACTGGCTTCGCACGCTCCGCTGGCCACAGGTGAGATGGAGAAGTTGCACCCAGGAACCGTATTTCAGGGGAACAAAGGACGAGGCCTGAGTTATAAGACAACAGAAGCCGAAACCGAGCCAAGTCGAGCCTGGCCGCGCCGTCCGGACAGGCTGTAAAGAGAGAGCAACCCACACGCTTTCTTTTTTTTTATCGGCGTTCTGCCCACGTATGTCTGCTTTTGTACGCGGATATATATACGCGCGCGTATATTTATATTTATACCTGGTACGTATAGCGCGGAACGGGTAGAAAAAAAAAAGGAGACTTCGATAGGGAGGCAGGGCCTAATATGGCGAGCTCGCGCACGCGTGGATCGCCGTGGCAGGAGACTTCAAATAAGAGCCCGAAGCTCGAACGAGAAGAGGCGGGAACCGAACGCCAAGAAGCGAGAGTCCGGGGCGTACACTGTTCCCCCTACCGGATCGAATAAGAAGCAAAAGTGAAAGGCATGAGAGAGGTGGGGAGGTGGGCAGATAAGAAAGTGATTCAAGAACACGGGCAAAAGCTTGCCGCAAGCGTACAACAAAACGGGCGCGCGACGCGGTGAGCTGGCTCTTTTCCGGAAAGATGCAGTAACTCGCCGGAGGCCCCCCCAGCCCGAGGCAATACTGGGGGAGATTGCACGGATTGCGTAACTGCGCCGGGGCTTTAAGGTTTCAACGCGAACGCCCCCGTTGCCGCCTC
This sequence comes from Rhipicephalus sanguineus, assembly GCF_013339695.2. Classification (NCBI taxonomy): domain Eukaryota; kingdom Metazoa; phylum Arthropoda; class Arachnida; order Ixodida; family Ixodidae; genus Rhipicephalus; species Rhipicephalus sanguineus. The sequence goes on along the minus strand of NC_051180.1, from coordinate 124,030,977 downwards.
GCGTGACGGCAGGAGAGGCGCTTCATCCCGTCGTGACGTCTTCTCGGGACGTTCGGACTCGGCGTCGCATATAACATGTCAGAGGGGGGGTTACGTCACAAGAAACCATTGCGGAAGATGCAGGTGGCTCGTCGGGATGGGTAACATGGAGCCACACAGACGCCGGAGAACCCGCAGGAGGCTATTTAAGATTTATCGTCGTTCGTCTTCGCGTCTTTCGAAACAGTATTCGAATAATGAGGCTACAGCGGGCCTTGCCCCAAAAGGATCCCCTGTAAGCACCATCTCAAACTTGTGCACCAAAGCAAGCGTTGCTGTACGATTAACATTAGGCGAAAAACTGAGAGATATGGCTCCCATATTCATACAAGATTTTTGCTCTAACGGGAAACTAAAGGCATTATTCACGGGAATAGCGACTGCCTTTAGGAGATGCCTGCCAGGGAGGCATTGTGACTTTGAAGCTTGCGCACAGGAGAATGAGCTCCAGTCAGCCAGTTTCTTATCTGCAGCCATATAATAGGGGCAGTGGCGTACCTACCCCTGTAGTTGTAATAGAGGTGAGATAGAGTTCTAGGAACCAGCTATCCCGAGTCTCGATATGCTAACCAAGCAGGTCCTTGCGAAGAAAGAGAAACCATATACTGGGAATTATGTGCACTTCACACAACAGGGCTGGCCGGTGCTTCGCTGATTCCCTAACAGACGCTCAAGTTACGTGGCACACAACGCGCCGCTTCTTCGGTGCTATTTACGTAGCTATCACAAAAGCGACATTTCAGTACGTCGTGATTTACTAAGTACCAATTTACCGGTGCCTGCAAGTCTCCGCCTGGCTCTTATAGGAGATCGCAACGGAGCACCCGGAAAAGGCGATGCGCACGTTTTTAGACGAGCCGAAGCTCGCGCAATGGACGCTATCAGTGTCGAACACTCCTTATCCGCAGCCCACCTGTGCTGCTGGCGGCCCTGGCTGAAGCCAGGCGCACGAGGGCGGCGGTTCGCCGCGAGCTCACTTTTGCAAATGAGGTTATTATCTGGGCGCGAGCAGTTCCGCAGCGCCGGCGCATATGCGGGATGTTGCGGGGGGGAAAAGGCCGTGCCGACTTTTATTGCAATACGGTCTTCTCGCGCGAACACTCTTCTCAATGCCGATACTCCGCAATGGCCGTAATCTTTACATCTCGTGCGCCGCAGCAGAACGCGCAGACGAGCTCACTTTCTCCGGAATTTCGTTATTCCCTATACTTTCGCTATACCGATGCGCGCAACCTTTCCCATTGACTGTTTCTTCTTCTTCTTCTTTTTACCACGAGAGAACGGCTCCGTAAAGGCGAGTGAATCGTTTGTTCCGCTGTATACTTATCAAAAAAGAAAGAAAAAATCACGTATGCCGCATGCGTGGGAGGGAAAGTGTAGGGAAAAGAGGGAAGGGAAAGATACTGCGGCGGCAGAGCGCCGCGCTTCCTCGTATTCCCACCCACTCGCTCCCTATGCGGGAAAAGAAAGAGTGCCCGCGGAACTGGCGGCGACCTATACGCAAATTTTGCAAATTGCGTGCGCCGGACGTATTAACGAGACGAAATGAAAACAAATGGCCACCGAGGCGCCCGCTCCGTTTCCGCCATTATACGATGCGCGCCCTCTCTGTGCCCCTCTTTTGTATCCACCATTGCCTTTCCTCCTTGCATAATTCTTTTCTTTTTTAACCTTTCCTCTCTGACCCTTAGTTCCGCGGCTGCCCCCGTCTTCATTCCAGCTTGATCTCGCGGTGCTCAGTCTACGAAACCGCTCGCGAAAAGTACTTTTTCTTTTTTTCGTTTCCTCCTTTCTCGCGTTTTCCTTTCTTTCTCTCTCATTCGCTGTCTCCCATTACGGTGAGCCGTAAGTAGGCAGATTACAAAATAGTGCGCCGGCTTCGCTTACGAAGTGCCGCCTCAAACCCCGGGAACGAGGTTTCGCGAAGAGAAAGGAACACTGGATGCGCGCCGCGGGCTGTTTCGTCGTTTGTGTGCGTGTTAAGGAAAAGCGCGCAACACACTTGCGGAGCCCTGGAAGAAGGAGAACAGGCTGGTGAGCATAATGTCCGCAGCCGTGTAGCGCCGGGGTTATAGGTAGGAGCGAAAGGTGGGAGACGCATTGTTTTTCGCCCCGGGAGAATCTTTCGCGATGGAAATGCGGGCCTCGATGGGCTCTGATGATGACCAGCAGGGGTGCCTGCCAGCGCGCAACTTTGTTTTCCACCCTTAGCAAAAAAAAAAAAAAAAAAAAAGACGTCGTTACCGCCGTTCCCATCCGCGCCGCGTCTTCCTTCTTCGCGGAGATTCAGGGGACGTTCTGATTGTTGAGGAAGCGAGCGGGGCATTCGTATACAAGTCCAGAACTTTTTATTCTTCGCGCCCGAGCGTGCCTCGCTAAGAACGCGTCTTTGTGGTTGTCCCTGTCTCTCGCTGGCGCGCCGCATAATCACGAGAGCGAAAGTTCGCGTTACCTTGATCTTCTTCGCGGTCGTGCGAAGACATTTCCTCGAGCATCCCAGTCATAAAACAAGCCTGGCGATTTTACATAATAAGCGGACGCGTGTGGCGCGTGCGGGAAAAAAAAATTTTCCCGCCTAAGTGCGTTAATGGTGCATCAAACGAGCAACAACGGAACTGAAGCGGGTGTAAGAAATACACCTGAGACCGCCGTGATAGAGAAATGAGCACGTCTGTGCAAAGAAAGCGAAGGCGCCCGATGTTACGCTGCTTCGCAGTCTCCAACGACGCACACCATTTTGCCGACGAGCTTAATCGAGACAAGCTACTCGGTTCCGTCTTTTTTTTTTTTACGCACACACTTCGTTCCTGCCGTTCAACTAAAAAAAACTGCGTGTTTTTGAAGTTTCTAAAGCTTAGTTAAGTTATTCCTGTTGAGGCGACACGTGCCTGCTTAGCATTTCAAATCCCACTGCATGATGCAGTGTTCGGAGACAAAGAGCCAATCCTACTCGCCGAGCATTTCTGGCTCGGAATTTGGCTGTCCGATTCTGAAACAATAAACACTAAAGAAAACTGGATGATGCTTCTCTTTGAACCAGTGCAGTGCAGACTGTGCGTTTGATTCAGAGAAGTTGCGTGCAGCGCAGACAAAGACGGAAAGGACGACAAAGACGAGTGCTATTTCTGTCTTTCCGCCTTTGCCTGCGCTGTACGCAAGTTTACAATGGAGTATGAACTATTCCGTACTCAAGCCCAAATCCAGAGAAAACAGGCAAATGTGCACGCGGTAATCGGACTGTACCTGACGGAGTTCATTCTCAAGGCTCGATGTGTCATCACTCCGAGATTTCCGCTAGTGAATGGCGCGCTGATCGCGCAGATTCGTACGCAGTTCACCGCGTACTTATCATTTTTTTCTTGTTTTCTTATTAATGCTGCTAGCTAGGCGGATTAGACAGTTTACGTAAACGCTTTTCTTGTGTTGTCGAAACTGTTCGTCAGAGTACTGGTTTAGACAAGTCTGGTAGCATCCCATAACAGCGGTCGTCTTTATTCACAAACAAGAGGACGAAGATTCGAGGTGAAGAGAGAGAAGAGAGAGAGGGGAAAGACGGGGAGGTTAAGCAGAAGAAGTCTGCGGTTTGCTACCCTGTACGTGGGAAGGGGAAAGGGGATGTAAAAGAATGAAAAAGAAGAAGAAGAGATGTGACGACAGCACGCGACAAAATACAAGTGCAACAACAACAACAGAAAGAAAACAAAGTCATGACCGCATAGTGCAAGTACTACACAGCAACATTTTCTGCCAACAGTCACAGTTTGACATTGAGTCCGGTCGCTTGAAGAAACCGCAACAACGCCCTCAGAGCGGCTCGTGCTGAAGACTGAGTAGGCCAGGGCCCTAGGATTTTGTTCTCCGTGAGAGGGCGGTTGTCCAGCTGGCCTAGTGCGGCTGAGAGGGCCGCTCTTTCGGAGTTGAAGCGAGTGCACTCGCAGAGAAGTTGCGCGACTGTTTCGCTGCACGCGCAGAGTTCACATGACGGGCCCTCAGATATTCCAATAATAAACGAATATGCATTTGAGAAGGCCATTCCCAGCCATAGACGGACCAGCAGGGTGGAGTGACGTCGTGATAAGCTGGACGGGATGCGTAATTCAAGATCAGGGTCCAAGGTATGCAGCCGTGCACTTGTAAATGTCGATGACTTCCACAAGTTCAACGTTATACAACGAGCTAGCACACGAGGTTCTTTTGCGACGTCCGATCTTGACAGGAGAATGGTGATACTCCTGACACCGTCGTGAGCGGATCGGGCAGATGCGTACGCCTGGTCATTTCCCTGAATGCCAAAGTGACTAGGCAGCCGCTGGAACATTACTCGGTGCCCTTTTTCTATAGCTTCATGGTAGATTTGCCTAATTTCCGCGACGAGCTGCTCATGTGAGCCATGACGTAAAGCGGAGGGTAGACATTGGAGGGCTGCTTTGCTATCGCAGAAGATAGACCACGAATTAGGTGTCTGCTCCATGACAAATTGAAGAGCAGCACGGAGGGCTACTAGTTCAGCAGCTGTAGTTGAAGTTGCGTGAAACATTTTGAGCTGTATTGTGATAGCTCTTGCTGGAATTATTACGGCGGCTGTTGAGCTTGTAGTCATAACTGAACCATCAGTGTAAATATGGGTGTGAGCACTGTACACCTCATGTAAGTACAGTAGTGCAGCCTGTTTAAGGGCAACCGATGACATTCTTCTTTCCTTCGTAATTCCAGGTATGTTAAGACGCACTTCGGGTCGATGTAGGCACCATACAGGCGAGGATGGTCTTGCTGCAGGCGTACAATTGCGATGGCAAATAAGTACTATGGGCAGCAATAATGTGGCCGAATGTTGTATGCGGCCTTTTTGCAGGTAAAGATGCGAGATGGTGTGAAGGTACCCGGGCAAGGTGTCGAATATGCGCCCTGAGAGTATCAATTGCTCGAGGTGAAACCTCTTTGTCTAGCTTCTTCGCCCTACGAATGAGCATGAAGTCGTATGTCACGACAACGCTTTCGTGACGTTCTTCCACACACACGTTTTTGTGACGTACGTCTTTGTTCTCATCTGTCAAAATATTCCCCGCTCAGGTCTCAGCTCCGCGTTGGCTGTTTCATCCCACGTCAGTAAAGCCCAACTCTCAGCCTTCGAATTCCATCAGGACTCTGCCGAAATGACACTATCCTTCTGCGTAGGTTATAGTTGGGCGTCGCCTTTACCTATGCGTACGCTTTCCGCAGGAATGTTCGACACCACAGCCAGTGACCACTGCGAAAGTGAAGAAACGATTAGACGTATTCTGGGCGACTGCCCACAGTAGTGTTCGCATAGAAAGTCGCTTTTCAACGCGATAAGTTGGATGACCGACGTCTGTCATATGAAAGAGCCCTGCGCCATCTACAAGCCTTAACGTGACAGGAGAAGGCACTGCAAGCTCTACTGCGCTTTCTGCGTTCCACTGGTCTATCCGAACGACTCTGATTGGAACGCCCTACCTGTGTGTGCATGAGATCATTTTCTTTTCGTTCTAGGAGCTTGCTCCTTTTGCTGGGGGGTTGTCTCTTGTCTCTCCTGCCGTGTACGCTAGTTCTCATTGCTCTCGCTAGAGGCGCAGCTGTGCCCTCCGTTGATTCAATGGCGTGTGCTCCGTCGAGAGGTGAGCACGCGCCATGGGATTGGAAGAAAAAGAAGAAGAAGCCGAAGAAGCCAAGGCAGCAGCGCGGAGGGCTCGCAGTGCAGCGGCAGCGCGGGCTCGCCTCCAAGGCCTTGCGCTGAGCGCTCGCGAGGCCGAAGAGAGACGCCAGCGCCGATAGCAAGCACAGGCCACTACCAGCACCGAGGCGGTGACAGCAGCGAGGGCTCGCGATGCCGACAAACCGGACCCGGAGCGGGCCCCGTGCGCATCACCTTCTCAAGACAAGTGGACTCCGAGCTGAGAGCCCGCGAAGCAGAAGAAGTCATTATACTAAGAGAAAAACGTTCCCCCGAGCTTATCTGATCCGTAAATAAGCTCTTGAACAAAATGTATATACTGCACCAATACTGCACCAATATGTAAATTTATGTATATAGTGCATCGATATGTAAATTATAAACACTGTGTATATAACATTGTGTTATAAACATTGTGTATATACAATAAACAACTCTCGTGTCACTTCTTTATATGATGATGGTTGAGCAGATGTTCAGAGGATTCATGGTTTACCGGATTTAACCTCTGGCGCAAGCTCCTTCATCATCATTCAATTCGTGGATATGCTGTGATTTTTTATTTTATCTTTCTTTCTGCCCTCTCTCTAACCCCTATTTTCCCACCCTGTGCAGGGTGACAATCCGGTTGCTAGCATCAGGTTGCCCTCCCTGCCTTTCCTTTTCACCTCTCTCTCTCTCTCTGATGCGGATGCCACCGTGTACTATCGTTGCTCGTGCTGACATTCTTATAACTTTATGGAACATGGCAACCAATTAGCCCATTTGAGCCTCCTAGTTGGCATCCTGAGGCCTGCGTCCGCGGCGAGAAAAGCTGAAATAATCGTCGTACCACACCGGTTCCTTGCCTACTTTACCCGACGTACACCCGATAGTGGGTAAGCGCCATTTCTGAAGGAATTGTAATCATCAACATCGTTAATCAGCGTAATGATCAGCAATAATATGTCCGGTCGACAAATCACGCATGCAACAATGTTCACCATGCTCGCAGCACTGATTCTACTTCAGTCGTTATGTTCTGGGGACAGTGACGACGAGGACGCCTCCTGTGAGTCGAAGCGTTGCGAGGAAGGGTGTGTCCGCGATGGCGCCGACGGCGGGAAGTGCTACAACACCGCCTGCGCCTGCGTCCTCGACAGACACCCCGAGGATGCCCTATTCCCTTACAAGGAGTTCATGCCCACAGACGAGGAGTTGGGCGGTGAGCACTGGTAAAAGACCCAGCGCGAGGACACCAATCGAAAATAGTGACCTCTACAAATGAGCGACACTGCGAACCATGCCAGACCATGCACCAACTAGCCCAAGAACGCTTTTTAGACACTGCGAACGTTATGGCCCCTCAAGGAGGCCTGGTGCTACCCCCTTATACGAGTATGTTAAACTGCGTAACCTGATGCTTGTTTCCACGAGTCTTACTAGCGAGTCCTCTTCACCGCTCAAAACGAACAACTCACGAACCATTTTTCTGCAAGTCAGCTCAACTGTACGTCTTGTAGCGATATTACGAAACTTTGTCATTAAACGTATACGTTCGGGCTTTTGTAACCTTTCTTGTATATGAAAGGGAAATTAAAACGATTCACGCATGGTCTAGTGGTCATGGTGCTCGACTGCCGACCCGAAGGTCGAAGAATCGAATCCTGGCCGCGGCAGCCGCATTTCGATGGAGGCGAAATGCTAGACGAACGTGTACTTAGATTGAGGTGCACGTTAAAAAACCCCAGGCGGTCGAAATTTCCGAAGCCCCCCACTACGGCGTCCCTTATGATCATATCATAGCCCTGGCACGTAAGACCCCAACTATTATTAAAGTCACGCAGGTTTTTGCCGTAGCAGTTATTTTACAAATGTTTGTGCTGGGAAAATTTTATGGCATTTCCTTATAGCTTTACAGGTGAATGGCGCCGGGGCATCATTACTTGGTCTAATTTCACATGTGATTTCGTAAAGTGCTTTGTGAATATGGAGGATAAAATACTCCTCTGCGGTCAAACACGTGTGCTATAAAAAAGCCTCCTACAAGACTAAACGTACAGTGGTAAAGCTACTTGGCGTGTTTTCATGTGTCAATGCCCTTTTTCACGAACACAGTTCTCTCTCTCTCTCGCGATTAAAGTATTAAATGAAAAGAATTTCCTTGCGGACCAAAAACACTTTGACAGCTTCTATCTATCTATCTATCTATCTATCTATCTATCTATCTATCTATCTATCTATCTATCTATCTATCTATCTATCTATCTATCTATCTATCTATCTATCTATCTATCTATCTATCTATCTATCTATCTATCTATCTATCTATCTATCTATCTATCTATCTATCTATCTATCTATCTATCTATCTATCTATCTATCTATCTATCTATCTATCTATCTATCTATCTATCTATCTATCGTCGATATCGTTTATGAATGTAAGATCAGGAAAGGTGTCTGCACTTACACCCAATCTCGTCGGGTGTTGCGGGAGTATGATAAGTTGAAGGCCGTGCGCGTCAACCGTTTGCTCGAGTTCCCGGCCTTTGGGAGTATCTGTTTGGTAACCCAAGGTAGTGTGAGAGGCATTGAAGTCCCCAAGCAGTAGTAGTCGATCCTGGGTGCTGGAATTACTCTCGGCATACCAGATGAGTACCTCATCTTTAGGTGTGCTATACACGTTCATGATTATGGTTTTGGCTTTGCTACGCTTTTGCGGTAGTATTCTTACGATTTGGTGGTTGATGTTGCTAGTTACAAGATAATATATACTAGTCTAGATAACATATACTATGTTGCTAGTTACCAGATAATCTATACTAGTCGCTATGTCTTTAATAGCCAACGTTGCAACTTTAGGGTAGTCTGGATTCGATATCATATAGTAGCCGGTCAATTTGACCGACTTGTTACCGATCTCTTGACGACAAATGACATCAGGTTTCACTGGCGCCGTATGAAGAAATTGTTGTAGAGCCGCTGCCCATTTGTGGAAGGTGCGGTAATTCCATTGCAAAATTTCGAGATACTCGAGGTGTTCTCATGCTCTACTCGCCATGAAAGTGTTTTCGCTCTCCGATGTTGGGAACGGCTTCGAACAACGAATAGACCCTGGCTGCTTTTAGTTTGTTTAAGAGCCGTGGTCCTTATGCTGGCGATGGATTCATCGACATAACTTTTTAGACTGAAATTCTGCATACAACTGCTGCTGAAAACTTTGCATGCTTTGTAGTTGCTGCACTACTTGTTGTAATGTGCCTTCCATGGAATTTGGTGGTGTTGTAACTTGTCAGGCGTGTCGGCCGCTTTAGCAAGTGCTGTTTTGTTCGGTTGCGTACCGCGGTTACCTTTGAGGGAGGCCAACTCGTTTTATCTCCGCCAAGCTCTCACGGAGGAACTTGTTTTCATTAATGATTTTTGATACTCAGGATTTGCCGTAACAGGAGCAGCGGGAGAAACAATTCGTGGATAGCTCACCTCGTCACCTCGGTCCGGTCGCAGAACCGGGAGTCTTGGATTTAGGAGATTTAGGTGAGTGGGAATGAGGAGGGGTGTTGTGATTGGAATCCTTTCGTGCCCGGCATCTAGATCTGCACCTTGGGCGACTCCTCGACAGCTTCGGCCATTAGTCCGGTGCAGATTCTCCATCGTCGGAACTCAAACGAAGGCAGAGGTGGCTTTGTTGAGGTGTCATTCAGGGTAGGCTGGTGTGCGCTAGCCCTCGGAGTTCTGCTTTATTGGGATTTGAGCCGTTTCTTGCAACTTCGGTCTCCTGTCAAGTGACCCTTGCCACAATCTGCACACTTGGGGGTGCAATCGTGTCCGGCTACAGGGTACCGTTGTCCACATGTCTGACACACTGGAGTGTCTGGCCGGGGGCAGACGTCCGATTGGTGACCCACTTGATGGCACACTATGCACACCTGAGTGGTAACTTTGTAGGGATAGCAGGCAAGTTCTCCGCCATTGTCATAGACGTATCGAGGTGTAATCCCTCCAGAAAAGGTTATAACGGCGTTTTTGGTGTTCCGAAACATGCTTGCTCGGGGAGTTTCGACCCCTTGTGTGCGTATGCGTAGATTGGCTTTTAGTGCTTCAGGCGCCATGTGTGGGTCCAAGCCGTGAATTACGCCCTTGGTTGCCCTTTCACTTGTAACTACGTAGGCATTGACTGAATGTGGCCGGCCGTTTATGCTTAGTGTGGTAATACGTCTAACGTGGTCCGCCACTGTGTGGTGCAGCGTCGACACAATGAAGATGTTGGAGCCTGGCGTGATTCTAAGCAAAAAATGTTCACCTGATATTTGTCCGCTGCAAGCAGCAATCGCGGCATCCGCCAGTGGTGGACAAGTCAAATTCTTGACCGATAGCCCCTGATGTGGTCGAACCACTATCTTAAGGTCGTCTTTGGGCAACGGGGGCAGCCGCCTGTAGGCTGGTTTGTGTTTAGAATTTCCGGTTGCTTCACCAGTGGAAGCTTGTTGGTGGCGCAAGGTCCCCGAAAAATCCACTGATTTGGCCTTCTTCTCTTTTGCAAGAACTTTTTTTCTTCCGCAGAGTGAACAACGTCTGCCAGCTAGGCTCCATCCGCTTGGTGTTGACTGTCGGTCCCGGCCTTCTGATCGCTAGGTCCACTTGGCGTTGGGAAACTGTGAGCTGCGTAGTCTTGAAAATCCATGTTATCAAGGTCTTGGCGTCGCGTGTGCGTCATCTGCTAGGGTCCGGGACGCGCAATCGCATTGGGGGGTTCATTCGCAAGAGCCATCGAGCGCGCGCACGACGCATACACCAGCGTTCCAGCGGCCGCCTGCATGGCGGCAATGGCCTTGCCGAGCTCGCACGAGACGGAGGTACGTTTGCGCTTCTAAAACAAAATGTTCCAGTCACTTACAGCTGTGGTCGGTATCAGTCGATGCCTAACAACTTCAGAAAGCCATGACGACTGTCAAAATTGGTCGCACGCGCAATCTCCCTCCAGAAAGCTGGAAAACTCGCAAAGCACATGCGGACACGACAGTACTGGTCGGCGCCACCTGTCCACAGTGACAGGAAACGACGGGTCAGGCTGGCACTGATCGAAACAGCATGCTTGAAAAGCTTACTTGTACCCTCCCCCGGCTACCACCCTGCGCATGCGTGAGCAACCAGGCGTCGCGTTAAACGAGATCTTAACGTGCAATCACGGGGTTTAGAAAGGTCATCTCTTTACCTGGCAAATGACGCGTCGCTGACGCAGTTTTTCCCCTTTCTTTATATAGAAGGCTTCCCAAATTTCCCTTTGGGTCATAGTATTTCCCCGGCCTAAAATGCTAGCGTTGTCAAATGCAGGAGTGCACCCGCAGTGCCTGCAGTGTCTCGGCAGATGAGCCCCGTTATTCGCGGGTAAGGAGCCCTTGTGTTCCCTGAGGCGATCGTTAAGACAACGGCCAGTTTAGCCGATGTATGCTTTGCCACACGAAAGAGGGATGTGATAAATCACACGTGTAGCGCAAGGCACAAATTTCGAGAAATAATCTGTACCACACGCAGCCCTTCTCTGCGCTTGTCGGTTGATGCGGCTGCACAGACCACTCCACTTTCGCGGGGCCGATAGTATCAAGCGCATGCCGTGTTTACCGCTGGTTTTTATCCGTTTTGAAAAAACGAAGCAAGGAAACAGAAAGGGAGAAGGTAGGTTGGTACATCTGCACCGGGCTGAGCGTAAGCGACGCTCAGCCAAAAGCATCTGTTGTGTAGTGATATATGAGAGCTTGTACGATGTGTGTTGGTGTTTGTAGCTGCAGCGTCGTTTGACGTGGGTGCACCCACATTGGCTAGTGTTACATCTACATTCCGCGCAAAGATGACATCAACAAGTACGCAATAGGCACTGGTACTCGATATGCACATCTTCAAAGCGTCGTCAATTAAGCGAAAATGGTTCATGAAAGAAGTGAAAAGGGACGCTATTTTCTGCCTCCCGTCGTGGGGCCACGGCTCAGCGCCCTTAGGGATGGGGAAGGGGAAGTAAAGATGATAGAAGAAAAGAAGATAGAAAGGAGTGAGTTGCGTGGCAAGAGTGTCTTGTCAACGAAGGCAGGAACACGAAGCCAAAGCGTTCGTCTAGAAGGCGGTGAGGTCCGCAGAAGCCGCAAACTCGAGGAAGGCTCGCAGGGCTTGTAGCTTCGAGCGTGCGGGAAAAAGGAAGTCCTCCACCGTTGTCGCAGGGAGACCGAGCAGGCGATAGGAGAGAAACGGCACGGTGTGCGCTCCCGAGTAATTGGGCAACACCTCCTCAGAGGAGGCGTTGAATAGGGTAACCTACGCCTGTGCTCATGCATACACTACCGCACTGCGCTTCAGCAACACGAGAGGCTGTGGTTCGTAGCTTGAGCCGCGAACGCGCGCAGGCGTTCCACGTCCCGCTGCCATCTGTCTCTCTCAGGCACGACATTCGCACGTCTACATCGTTGCCTTTCTGCAGCGCTTACTGCAGCAGTTTTATCAGTCCGTACCTATCGCACTGGAAACAGTTGGCGGCGGAGGAGCACCGTTGGTGCATGCGGAAGCTGCACTACTCAGACAACGAGCCGTCACGGCCTAACACGAAACGAAAGGCAAAGAACGTAACTGCGTCTGGGGCGACTCCCCGATGCTAGCGCTGCCTGTGTTTTTCGCTGGTATCGAAACGCTTTTACCATGGCCTCCGAGATTGCGCGCCGGTGCGCAATCTCGGAGGCCATGCTTTAACTGCGTCGTTGTTTAGTCGTTCTCTATCGGCGGTAGTAAGTGTCATGCCACATTACTCCTCTTCACCGCTCACAGACGGCAGCACCGGCCCGCCGTCTAGCTCCGCCAACAGACAGCACCGCGCGAGAGAGAATGTGTGAGAGATATAAGGCGCGTTGGTGGAGCGCCGTGCATCTGGCTCTGTAGCTTAGCCGGTAGAGTGTGGGGGGCTTATCGTCGCGGACAAAGAGGTCGTAGGTTTTTTTCTCTTTCTCATCTGTTAGCGTCCATTTTATCAACGTCATATCCGTGACGAAAATACGTCACTAAACTATCGGTGGACCTCGGCTGGAGTGTACTAGAACTGTCGAGTGCCGTGACCGCACCTCGCCGCCTGATGCCTTCCACGTCGAACGTAGCGGTGGCGCTGCAGTCAATCAGTACTGAAGGCGCATGAGCGCAGCGCGCGAGAACTGCTAGGCGCGTTGGCGGCACCCGGCTAAACCGGCGCTATTTCTGATGCGGATTACGTTCTGTGTCTGTCATTATTAACTAGGACTTGTCGTCGTAAGCCTTGATGGACGAAACTTCAAATCTTGTAATGGTTGTTTGCTTCATAAATGCCACTGAAAGATACTGCAAATTAGCTCTGGCAGCCGAAGCGACTGCTGGAAGGTACGTAAAATATTAAAATGAAAACGGAGGGATGGCTACTATGAAAATTCATGATCTTGGTGTAAGTGAGCCGGACTCGTTGCTGAGCTAGTTGGCACATTACTCTAAATTAACTATAGACGCCGAACCACCTACAGAAGAAAGAAGAGACAGAAGAAGAAGAAAGGGCGTCCCTTATTCTGATTTCTTCTGTCTCAATTCTTTCTGTTGGTGGCGGTTCGGCGTCTAATTTATTCAAAGAAATTGAGCCGATTTATTGGAAGTTAGCTGAGCTACGCAAACTCTGTGCTGGAAATATTATCCTGTCGAAAGCACGCGAAACGTTTACCGCTGGCGAAACTGTCTATGGTGTGTCTCTTTACAAATGCGCTGTGTAAATGTGACTTTCTCGACATTATGTGGGCTCAAGGATATCAGAAGTCTAACGTAACTGGGTCGCGTACAAATAACGGTCGTCCTCATACGGACATTATTGTCCGTATTTGTGCGTGTGTATACAGCGAAATATCAGCTGTCGATCGAAAAAGAAAACTGGTTATAGTGAATTTAGGCACAATAATAGACGGGCTATATATACATCTCCGCTTTTTAATATGCTTGGCTTTCTGGCATTTTAAGCCCTCGGAGGCCGCATATCCAACGCACAGTAACCGCTGAAGCACACGTTTGAAAGAAGATATCCTTTCGGCGTTAAAGAAACAGCACAAAACAGGCACAATAAAACTGAATCCTAACATAAATGTTGTGATAGAGTTATTCGTGCTCAGGTTAGTAATAAAACAATCGAGCGCATGTGAGCTCATATAAGGATCAATGCTCTGCATATCGCAGGGAATGCCGACAGAACGATCGTAGGCTTTCCTCGCCGGTTTGATTATTATTACGTGAACTTAAATATTATGATGTGAACTCAGGCACGTAGGCAGGCCTCCCTTGCCCTCCCAAAAGAAAAACATCCTGGCTACGTGCCTACTTGAACTTAAACTGCGCCTTGAGACTAGACACCAGAGTAGGAGTAGACAGAAAGAACGCAACCTGTGAACGTCACTGAAGGATCTGCGTTCCTTCAGCGACGCTCGCGCTAACGGGCAAGCGCGCCCTGGCGTTCCAACCATGCATCCTGCTAGCCTCCATGGCAGGAAAGGAAACCCTCATTTGTGATGCAGTGGCGCCCTTTCCAATCCTCCTTTCTCTCCTCCGCTATCTTACATCACTCCTACCTCACCCTCATTTCACTTTTCCGTCCAATCACTATACCACGGCTGCTAAATAAAATTAATAATTAGCGGCCGTGGCTAATTATACTATACACAGCTATGCTATGCTCTCCTCTCCTCCTCATTCTCGCTTCCCTTTCCCGCACACTTACTATAACATACTATACATGGCTGTGCTAAACATAGTTTTGCCTGCGTGACGCCATACATGGATGTGCTATGCTTTACCCTCTCCCTCATTTTCCTCCTCCTCACGCTCACTTCCCTTTACCAGCCCCTTGCTATAATTGGCTATATTATACATGGTTTTGCCTACGTGACGCCAAGCGACGACATGAGATGACAGCATATGATGACAGCATACTCCCTTCCTCCTTTCCTTCCTGCTCACCCTCGCTTCCCTTACCCGCCACTATGTTATAGGTGACTCTGCTATACATGGTTCTGCCTGGCTAACGCCATACATAGCTATGCTATGCTTTACCCACTCCCCTCCTCCTTTCCCTCCTCACTTCTCTTTCCAGCCCCCTTGTTATACACGGCTATGCTATACATGGTTCTGCCGGCCCAATGTCATACATGACTATGCTATGCTCTACCCTCTCCCTCCCTCCTTTCCATCCTCCTACACCCTCCCATTACTCCTCCTCAGTTCCCTTTCCTACAACCTTGCTATACACGGCTACGCTATACATGATTCTGCCTGCCTAACGCCATACATGACCATGCTATGCTTTACCCTTTCCCCTTATCCTCACTTCCCGTTCTGGTATACACGGCTATACTATACTTGTTTCTGCCTGTCTAACGCCACTGTGACTTCTATGCTTTGCCCGATCCCTTCCTTCTTTCCATCCTCCTCAAACTCACTTCCCTTTCCCATCCCCTGTTAAGGCACGTTCACACCGGCGACTAGCAACGGTCGCGCGACCGTGTGCGACTGGCGGTCAAAAAGCGACTGAAAGCGACCGATGTTCACACCTGCGTGCGACCTATATGCGTCGCCATATAGAATTCACGTCTGCTCGTATACAGCTTCCATTGCCGTTGCCCCGTAAAATAGGCTGACGTCCTGTTCCTGCGTATCTGATAGGTTCAGAGGTTTGCGACTGCAGTCGCGCGACTGAAAAATCGAGCAGCGAGCGACTGCGCCACAGCAGTCGCTTTGCGACCAAAACGGCCATTTGCGACCGTTTGCGAACAGTCGCTTTGCGACTAACTTAGTCGCGCGACCGTTGCTAGTCGCCGGTGTGAACGAGCCTTTATACACAGCTATGATATATATGGTTTTGCCAGAGTGACGCCATACATGAGCATGCTATGTTTTACCCTCCCCCTTCTCCTTTCCATCCTCCTCCCCCACGTATCACACCTCCTCATGCTGACTTCCCTTTCTCATCCCTTGCTAAACACAGCTATTATATAATGGCATGGCACCATACATGGCTTTGCTATGCCTTGCCCTCCCCTTCCCTCATTCCATCCTCCTCACCCTCACGTCCCTTTCCCGCTACCTTGCCATACATGGCTATGCTTTACATGGTTTTGCCTGCCTAACTCCATACATGGCTATGCTATGCTTTACACTGTCCCTTCCTCCTTTCCGTCCACCTCACCCTCACATCACTCCTCACCCTTGCTTCCCTTTCCTGCCCCCTTGCTATACATGGCTATGGTATACATTGTTCTGTGTGCGTGACGCCAAGCAGTGACATAACAGCATACTTCCTCCCTCCTTTCCCTCCTCCTCAGCCTCACTTCTCATTCCTGTCCCCTTGCTATATATGCTACAGATGGCTATGCTATACGTGGTTTTGCCTGCGTTGCGCCAAGCGACGACAGCATACGACAACCCGGGCCTCTAAAGTGCTTCTCACTTAAAAAAAGCCGGCAGATCCCACGCATTGTGGGAATCGATGTAATGCGAAGCAGCCAGCAAAGAGCTGTATACATCGTCTTGTATGTCACTAAGGAAAATGCGTGTCATGGTTTTCATGTTACCTCCTATTATTTATGTTCGTCACACAGTCACGTCGCGCAATACCAATTTCGGGGTAGATCAAGCTAGCAAAACGGCCGCCAGCGCCCCATGAGCGTGGCACGTAAGTCATGCTGTACATGACATGCGTGTCATGATTTTCATGTTAACTCGTGTTATTTATGTTCGTCACACAGTCACGTCGCAAGATACCAATTTTGGTGTATATAAAGCTAGCGAAACGGCCGCCAGCGCACCATGAGCGTGGCACGTAAGTCATGCTGTACATGACACGCGTGTCATGATTTTCATGTTATGACTTGTCATTTATGTTCGTCACACAGTCACGTCGCGCAATACCAATTCCGGGGTAGATCAAGCTGGCGAAACGGCCGCCAACGCACCATGAGCGGGGCACGTAAGTCATGCTGTACATGACATGCGTGTCATGATTTTCATGTTAACTCGTGTTTTTATGTTCGTCACACAGTCACGTCGCGCAATACCAATTTCGGGGTAGATCAAGCTAGCAAAACGGCCGCCAGCGCCCCATGAGCGTGGCACGTAAGTCATGCTGTACATGACATGCGTGTCATGATTTTCATGTTAACTCGTGTTATTTATGTTCGTCACACAGTCACGTCGCAAGATACCAATTTTGGTGTATATAAAGCTAGCGAAACGGCCGCCAGCGCACCATGAGCGTGGCACGTAAGTCATGCTGTACATGACACGCGTGTCATGATTTTCATGTTATGACTTGTCATTTATGTTCGTCCCACAGTCACGTCGCAAGATACCAATTTTGGTGTATATAAAGCTAGCGAAATGACCGCCAGCGCCCCATGAGCGTGGTACGTAAGTCATGCTGTACATGACATGCGTGTCATGATTTTCATGTTAACTCGTGTCATTTATGTTCGTCACACAGTTACGTCGCAAGTTACCAATTTTGGTCTATATAAAGCTAGCGAAACGGCCGCCAGCGCACCATGAGCGTGGCACGTAAGTCATGCTGTACATGACATCCGTGTCATGATTTTCATGTTATGACTTGTCATTTATGTTCGTCACACAGTCACGTCGCAAGATACCAATTTTGGTGTATATAAAGCTAGCGAAACGGTCGCCAGCGCACCATGAGCGTGGCACGTAAGTCATGCTGTACATGACATGCGTGTCATGATTTTCATGTTATGACTTGTCATTTATGTTTGTCACACAGTCACGTCGCAAGATACCAATTTTGGTGTATACACCAATTTCACAAGGAGGCTGCCATTTTTAAAGCTCGCCACCGCCGCAGCGCCGTCTAGCGTCTGCGATGTTTCGCCGCCCTTCCGGTGTGTGGGGTTCCGCGGCGGTGTATGCAGCATATACGCTCGGTTCACAAGGTATCGCTGTTCTTCGCGGTACACGGGCAAAACAGAGCAACGCTTCGCGAGTGTAAAGGCGCTGGTAAATAATCGCTAAGCTGTCAGCTTCAAAATGGCTGAAACAGCAAGCAGCTGTGGCCCACGCGACGTACCCGCAGCAGTGCCGACGATGAGTAGAATGCCAATGCAGTTCTTAAGCAGCATGTGTAAACTGCAATTGCTTTGTATGTTTTGTTATAGCTGACCTCGGTGTGGTTCTTGGAATATGTGCTATAAGAGAGCGTTAAATTTAGGACAACTCTCGAAGTAATCGGAGAAACGTAAATGGAGACGAGCGAATACGTAGGCCATTGTCCGGCTGCGCGCTAGGTGCGCGCATTAATGTTTAAGATGACTCTCGGGTTTCCGAGCCGTGATTATGCAAGTTAAACGTAACTATAATCCCTAACAGACCATTTGGTTCCGCTTAGCACGTCGCAATACAATGTTCATGGAACGACAGGAGCACAAACACCGATGCCTGTGTTCATTCGTGTCGCCGTCGTAGTTAAAAGCCTGTGGCCTCTGATCGTTGCACAGGATAAGAAACAGATGTACGACGGGTGAGCTCAAAATTCGGCGTAGAAACAACACGATGATAAAATGAAAATAAGCCTGTTGCACATCTGGAAGCATGACATGGCGTAAGTTCGCTTCGGCGCGAGCCGCCGCCACTAGCGATACGCCGAAAGGGCGCGCGCTTTTGGTAACATTATTGTCAGTTTGTTTTCTGGCGAGTATTTGAGAAGCATTACGACAAGCGCACGTGTCCAAGTAACGACCTGGCTTTAACGAACCTGGGCCGATTATTCACGATACCCAGGTTGTCGCGCGAAAAAAAAACAAAAAAAAACGTGCGGTTGTCATAACGCTACCTTAGTTATCGTCACAAAATTGTCAAGTCGGGAAAGCACATGCTCTCGACGAAACGTTCGAGACGCGTACCTGCGCCAAAGCACACACGTCATGCAGACCTTTCTGTCATGTAGATTGGAAAGTGCTAATACGATAATCTCGAAATTGCACGCACAAAGATGGAACATTTTCTAGCCACAGGCATTGTAAATCATGTGCTGTAGCATAGAAATCAGAGAGGTTGATGTTATGAGAGAACAACTCTTGGCCAAACATTTTGTGTATTAATCGTCAGCCTTGACATTGGTTCTCTTTGGTGCAGATGATAAAGTGTACCAGCACCCAAGCACCATCACAAGCTGGTTTGATGACTTGAAAATGTGGCCATAAGTGAAGACACCACATATAATATACTATTTGCGGGAGAAGGCGTGCGACCTGAGAGAAGCGAAGTCATTTAAAAGCATTGTGCACTTCGCATGCCTTGGCTGCCAGTCCTTCAGGCTTCCGTTGCTGTTGCCGCAGCCAAACACAGCGCAATGGTAGCTGGGTAACCTGTCCTCGTCCATCATTTCGATTTGCGGCAGCACAATTGCTTCAGCGCGTCGAAAAATGGAAACACGCTGACCTCTCACGCACCACGCAGTGCAAAACTCGGGAATCCGCACACACCAGCGGCAGCGGTCGGCCGAGGTGGAGAGAGAGAAAGCGGTGAAAATATACCGGTTCGAGGCTACGCTCCTCCTCTCCGTGAAAACGGTCTATATAAAGCTAGCAAAACGGCCGCCAGCGCCCCATGAGCGTGGCACGTAAGTCATGCTGTACATGACATGCGTGTCATGATTTTCATGTTAACTTGTGTCATTTATGTCCGTCACACAGTCACGTCGCAAGATACCAATTTTGGTGTATATCAAGCTAGCGAAACGGCCGCCAGCGCACCATGAGCGTGTCATGTAAATCATGCTGTACATGACATGGGTGTCATGATTTTCATGTTGTGACTTGTCATTTATGTTCGTCATACAGTCATGTTACGCCATACCAGTTTTGGTGTACATTCGATTAACCAAGCGACCAGGAGAGCACAAAGTCGTAGGCGGCTAGATAGATAGATAGATAGATACGCTCAAAGTCGCAGAAGTTCGCTAAGAAATGCTTCGCATTTAAAAGGAGGCAGTGAATTCATTGCAGCGTGCGGGACTGCACTACAAGTTAGAGGCTTTCGCACAAGCCCATCGTGCTCAGAAAGCACAAGAGTGCCTTCACTACTCTCATCCTTGTGGGCCGTCGAGGGACGGTGCTGTAGTAGCACCTGCACGGAAAGTGGCCCATCATCCAGTCACCCCAGTGCGTTAGAAAGTACTTGCCTCTCCGAGGCAAATTGAGGACAGTTGCACAGCAAGTGGTCGATGTATCCTTCGGTGCGAATTGGAAGTGAGAATAGTCAAAGCTGGTGACTATTCGCTCAAATCCGGTGCACTGTACTCGGTTTTCAAGGCCAGTGACGAACATCGCTTAGTAGACATACTTCATTCATTTATTAGGTGCATTACTTGGGGCACCATGTAATGCAGGTGAAACGGGAATAACGTGGTTGCGCAACGCTGTGGACATTAGTGCGGAAAACCTCCCAGGGGGAGGAGGACGGGGAGTGGTCCGTGAAAGACGTAGAAATTAAAGAATTACATAAACTGTTTCTTATATTTTTCACATGAAGCGTCGATACGTGTTCCTGTATCTGTGCCCTTTCACAACTTGTTCACCACCTTTCCCTAGCGTCCGATCGCTGTCCGTAAAAATGGACCAGCCGTGTCAGCACTGTTCATTGTGAGCGCTGAAAAGGTGACAACTGACAAACGCAGTAGTCGTTGGCGGTAGGTTTAGATACATAGGCACGCACGCACACTTGAACCATTGTTGAGACAATCGTACCTAATGATGTTCTCAAGGCTGCTTTTTCACACAACATAAATGTCTTACAGGCAAAGCACGCTTTACAGGCTCACTGGTGCGCCTGCAA